>NW_026891289.1:0-29704 GCF_015708825.2 Lethenteron reissneri | reverse complement strand
AATTTAGAGGTGTGAAGCCAGGCACAGATGTCCTTGATTGCTGGGATGAGCAGTTCCGACTTCAGCTGCTGCACGTGTGTGCTGTGATCACTTCCTGACTCCATTCTTACAAAGACTTCCAGAGGAAAACTAAAATAAACTACTGTTTTGATATAACCTCTGTGCTCAACAGAGTTAATAGACTTTACTGCAAATACAAACTTGACAATGTCACACACACTCAGAGGTGGAGCCAGGATTTTCAGGTAGGGGGGGAAACCCCTCCAGCAATGAAAAATTACAGGAGTTGTTAGTGAGAAAGGAGTTGTTAGTAAGAAAGGACTTGTCCCTTGCTTTTCATTCGACGCGTGTGATCGTCATCGCGCTCGCTCAACGTGTTGATGCCTTCAGGAGAGAAAAATAGACTTTTGTATTTTGGGGGGGGGGGGGGGGGGGAAATGACCATGATGTATGTGGAATCAACCCGCATCACACCTGAGCTAAGCGCTCTGCAATGCTTACCCCCCTACCACATGGCTCTTCGCGCGCCGTACTTCTACAGCTGTTCACAGCGTGCCGGGAGATTTTAGGTGGCGCTTCGCTCCTGGCCGATTAAGTCTTCTTCTCGGAGTTTCAATACAAATCCGTGTGAAGAACGGGTACAACTGCCATCTTAAATATAAAGCAGAACTTACACCTGTTTGTTTGTGTGAAGCAGCAAAAAGTCTCCAACGCTGAGCTCTGGCGAAATGAAATATTCACAGCTTATGCTGCTGGGATTTCTAAGCGAACGCCATGTCATTCCCTTCCCGAGTGGCAAAAATCGACCTGACGTAGCAGTGGGTTCAGGTTGAATTTCCTCGAGTGAAAAACATCCGATTTAGGTAAATTGAAGTGTTTCGGCTTCCTTCTTGCAAGCATCAATTTTTTTCAGGGTTTTTTCAGTGAATTATGAGAGAATATTAAATTAATCCAAGACAAGTATCCAAGTCCCGGGCAAAGCCGGGTAGTGAAGCTAGTTACTAATAAACCCCAATGATCCTATCGAAATTACGGATTTCTATCGATCGTTGGGGGGGCACGTGCCACCCACACCCCCACTGGCTCCACCACTGTCACACACTGGCATGGTTCACAGGTGTGGTGTGTCCAGACCCACGCCTGGCCACCTTCACCTGCTCAGTATTAATGCTTCCTCACTCCACCAAGTAATTCATTGAGGATCAACCAACACAGCCGATGCTGCGTGTCTCTCTGTGGTGAGATGTTAACTACCTCTCCTGGCATACAGGAAGTCGTGGGTTCCATCCCGAACCCTGACGCCTGCTGTATATTGTAGTTTACGTGTCTCTCTCTCCCCGTTGGTTGCGTGGATTTCCTTCCCGATCCCCGGTTTTCCCCTCCACATGTAGAGAGTGAACACCGCCACGCGTCTAGAATGAACACCGCCACACGTCCAGAGTGGACACCGCCACGCGTCTAGAGTGAACACCACCAGGTGTCTAGAGTGAACACCGCCACACGTCTAGAGTGAAACACCAGCCACACGTCCAGAGTGAACACCGCCACGCGTCTAGAGTGAACACCGCCACGTGTCTAGAGTGAACACCGCTACGTGTCTAAAGTGTACACCACCACGCGTCTAGAGTGAACACCACCACGTGTCTAGAGTGAACACCGCCACACATCTAGAGTGAACACCACCACGCGTCTAGAGTGAACACCGCCAAGCGTCTAGAGTGAACACCACCACGTGTCTAGAGTGAACACCACCACGCGTCTAGAGGAACACCACCACGCGTCTAGAGTGAACACCGCCACGTGTCTAGAGTGAACACCGCTACGTGTCTAAAGTGTACACCACCACGCGTCTAGAGTGAACACCACCACGTGTCTAGAGTGAACACCGCCACACATCTAGAGTGAACACCACCACGCGTCTAGAGTGAACACCGCCACGCGTCTAGAGTGAACACCACCACGTGTCTAGAGTGAACACCACCACGCGTCTAGAGTGAACACCACCACGCGTCTAGAGTGAACACCGCCAAGCGTCTAGAGTGAACACCACCACGCGTCTAGAGTGAACACTGCCACGCGTCCAGAGTGAACACCACCACGCGTCTAGAGTGAACCACCACGTGTCTAGAGTGAACACCGCCAAGCGTCTAGAGTGAACACCACCACGTGTCTAGAGTGAACACCACCACGCGTCTAGAGTGAACACCGCCACGCGTTCTAGAGTGAACACCACCACGCGTCTAGAGTGAACACCACCACGCGTCTAGAGTGAACACCGCCAAGCGTCTAGAGTGAACACCACACGCGTCTAGAGTGAACACCACCACGTGTCTAGAGTGAACACCACCACGCGTCTAGAGTGAACACCACCACGTGTCTAGAGTGAACACCACCACGCGTCTAGAGTGAACACCAGCACGTGTCTAGAGTGAACACCACCACGCGTCTAGAGTGAACACCACCACGCGTCTAGAGTGAACACCGCCAAGCGTCTAGAGTGAACACCACCACGCGTCTAGAGTGAACACTGCCACGCGTTCAGAGTGAACACCACCACGCGTCTAGAGTGAAACACCACCACGTGTCTAGAGTGAACACCACCACGCGTCTAGAGTGAATCCCGCCACGTGTCTAGAGTGAACACCACCACGTGTCTAGAGTGAACACCGCCACGTGTCTAGAGTGACACCACCACGCGTCTAGAGTGAATCCCGCCACGCGTCTAGAGTGAACACCGCCACGCGTCTAGAGTGAACACCACCACGTGTCTAGAGTGAACACCGCCACGTGTCTAGAGTGAACACCGCCACGTGTCTAGAGTGAACACCGCCACGTGTCTAGAGTGAACACCGCCACGCGTCTAGAGTGAACACCGCCACGTGTCCAGAGTGAACACCGCCACGCGTCCAGAGTGAACACCCGCCACGTGTCTAGAGTGAACACCGCCACGTGTCTAGAGGAACACCGCCACGCGTCTAGAGTGAACACCGCCACGTGTCTAGAGTGAACACCGCCACGTGTCCAGAGTGAACACCGCCACGTGTCTAGAGTGAACACCGCCACGCTGTTGACGAGCCTCACCTTGTTGTTGTTGTGGGCAGGTCGCTTCTGAAAACAAGAGCGGTACAGCAGCTCAAGCGGGCTTGGCCTGGTAAAATGAAAAAAAAACAGTGTTAGTATAGAATATTTAAACAAAGGTACAAAGTGGCGATCTGGGTCAAGACAAATTAAACTTAAGCGAGAGAATTGAAGCGAATGCGACCAGGCGAGGGCAGGAGGCAAGGCCCGCGTTGTAAAGTTCCAACGTGGACATCGCTTCCATGCTCGCTGCTACTCAATTGACATCCCTATGAGAGAGAGAGCGAGGCTCTACCTCTGTACACAACAACAACCACCACAACCACAACCAACACAACACCCACCCACACCACAAATACCACAACCACCACAACTACCACCACCACAACCACCACCACCACAACTACTACCACCACCACCACTACAACTACTACCACCACCACCACAACTACCACAACTATCACAACAACTACCACTACCACAACAACTACCACTACCACAACAACTACCACCACCACAACTACCACCACCACCACAACAACTACCACCACCACCACAACAACCACCACCACAACTACCACTACCACAACAACTACCACCACCACAACAACTACAACCACCACAACTACCACCACAACTACCACCACCACCACCACAACAACCACCACAACAACTACCACCACAACCACAACAACTACCACAACAACTACTACCACTACCACAACAACTACCACCACCACAACAACTACCACCACCACAACAACTACCACCACCACAACAACTACCACCACAACAACCACCACCACCACCACCACAACAACCACCACCACAACAACCACCACCACCACAACTACCACCACAACAACTACTACCACCACAACTACCACCACCACCACAACAACCACCACCACCACCACAACTACCACCACAACTGCAACCACCACAACCACCACCACAACCACCACCACAACCACCACCACAACCACCACCACAACCACCACCACCACTACCGCGATGATAATTTCTCACCTCGGATTGCAGTTCACGGGCGGAGCGGCAACTCCTGGTCCCTCGTGACGTCACGCGGCAGCAGGTGACATGACGTCACTTGCGGGGTACACCTCCCCCTGGCGTTTGACGCCAATGAGGTCACGCTAAGCGGTGACGTCAGAGAGCTGGGTCAGAGTTCAAGTTTGTTGACAGAAAGGGAGCGGCAGCGTCGAAACGGCCTCAAACGAGTCCCCGGTGCGGTGTGTCAACATCGCCAGCACTGGGGAGACGAAGGCGGCCGGGCGTGGTGCTGGCCACCCACCCCTCGTGTGCCGTGACGACCTCCACCGGTGCTGCTACTCGCTATGAGCAGCACTTTGTAGATGTCGTGGCTTGGCTCTCCAGCACACCGCTGGCGACATTTCACGATGACATTTTCACGTCCATAAAAGGAAAATCGTCATACGAACCGAGGCCGTTTTTTGGCAAAATTGATGCAATTTTTTTTTGCAACGAAAAGTGCATTCCTTGGTTGTGTTTAGCCTGAGTAGCCCATATATTACGTTAAAAAGTGGGGAATTTCATGCATGAAATTTTCGTATATAAAAAAGTTAATCGGCATACTGTGCCGTTTTTAGGCTCAGTAAGCCCAACGTTCACAGCTTTATTTTAGGACGAAAGTTAATTCCTCTATTGTATTTACCCTTAGTATGCCATGTGTTAGATTAAAAGTGGAACATTTCACGATGAAATGTTAACGTCCCAAACAGGAAATCGCCATACGAACCTCTGCCGTTTTTGGCTAAAATTGAACAAATTTTTACAGCTGTATTTTTTAACAAAAGTGCATTCCTCGGTTGTGTTTAGCCTGAGTAGTCTGTATATTACATTAAAAGTGAGAAATTTCACCATGAAATTTGAAGTAAAAACATCAAATCGGCATACTTTACCAATGCCATTTTTGGCCAAAATTTTCTCAATTTTCATAGCTAGATTTTCCAAGAAAAAGTGAATTCCTCCATTTTGTTAAGCATTCGTATGCTCTATATTACTTTAAAAGTGGGAAATTTCACGATTAAATTTTCACGTCCCAAAAATAAAATCGGCATACTTATGCCGATTTTAACTAAAATAAGCAAAATTTTCATAGCTTTCTTTTTCAAAAAAAAGTTCATTCATCAATTGTATTTACCCTTAGTATGCTATTAGATTAAAAGTGGAACATTTTATGATGAAATGTGCACGTCCCAATATAGAATATCGGCATACTAACCTATGCCGTTTTTGGCCAATAATGGACAAATATTTGCAACTTCATTTTTCAACAAAAGTGCAATCCTCGGGTGTGCTTAGCCTTAGTATCCTATAGATTACGATAAAAGTGGGAAATTTCACGCCGGGTACTTCCCGCGAGTACTCTTATATAAGCACACAACTTCATCTGTGGTGAACCCTGCACTTTCCTTCTTTTTCATGCAGGAGGCGCTGCAAACCTACGCGCCCCCTGCATGAACGACGGAGGAGCAGGGACAGACGTTCAATCGCGTTGGAATCGATCTGCAGACGGCGGTCTTCTGGCACGGCCAGCTCTGTGTCGCCTTATCTCCACCCCGCGATCCCAACCAGGAGAAAGTCCGCATCGAACCGAACCCCGGTAAGGCCATCTACTTAACGACTAGAGAAAATTCACACAAAATGTCGTTTTCAATTAAGTCTTCCAGATGTAAAATGACATAAGCTTTAATGAAGAAATAAAATTATCTAATTAAAAAATAATACAATTCAAAGTTGTTTCATTTTAAAAATTCTAAACGGAGCATCGGGTGCTTGCGTGGATGTGTCGTTCGTGTGAATTTTTTTCGTGACTTTCCTGGCCCAAGGCCGTAAATGGTTGTGAGGGGCACCGCAGGCGGTCAGGCTTGCTTCAACCCCATGGTTGTGAACATCCAGACGTTAATCGGCGAGGACCATTTCTCGTCCTAATTCGACAAAATCTACGTCAACACGTAATACAAAATTATAATTCGTGTTGTTGAGAATGTATCTCCTCTACGTGTAACTTTTGAGTGGTATGCCTTGTAAATGATGAATGATCCGAGTGTGCTCCCTATTTCAAAGACAATGAGTTGCTCCAAAGGCAGACGCTACCTGAAAACACAAAAGTACCCTTTGACCTGTATCACAAGAACTATGAGTCTCACCTGAGTGATCTGTACAGGTTACTTGCAAAACAAACACTTTGTCCTAACATCACTTATTCAATGTTTGACCCTTATAGACCAAATGGTACATGTACGCACACCATCAAACAAGTATTCATTCTAAATTATTGACAGGCATATTAACAAAATTGAATTACTGCACTGAAATATACTGCATTAGGTTACATCCTATTAACAAGAAGCTAATTAAAAAAATACGCACCGTCTGCTTAACAGTGTATGTACAACATACTAATGCACCATTCAAAACGAGTAGGCCATTGCATGCTGGCATCAGGGTCAAAATTGATGAAATTCTAAACATTACCTACAAACTCCACAACTAAGATGCCACATCAACCATCGCCTCCTACTGACAGGCTCTTGTCCACATGCAGGCCGGTGCACGGCCACCACCTTGTGCCACATAGGGGCAGCTGCTACCTGGGGATGCTCTTCGAGTGTTTGAAACGAGATACGATGCAAAACTCCGAGTTGCCGAGGCGATTAAGCAAGCACCATATAAATGCAATTGATAACTCTGTGTATGCTTGGGAGCTTATTGGCATTCGCTCCTGGTTAGAGATCTACCCAACCCACAGGTCCACACAGGCTTGCTGCTCTTACTCTGCAGGTTGAACCTAGGAATTGAGTGTTCAACTTCACATTCTTGTCATTAAGAGCCTGTGACAAAGGTGCATCTATTGCAGCGACATCGTCTCAAGCTAACACATCTACCGGGTCTCAATTTGACTTTGTATTGTCTCGGAGGAAGTCCACCCACACCTCCACTTCCACAAACTGCTGGGAGTTGCCTCGCTCTGCCTCACAGTCAGAATTCTCCTCCTGCTTCACGTTGCCTCCATCGATGTGAAGGTCAGATTTTGGAGTTGACTCTTCATCTTCACATTTTACCTTCACTTCTTCGCTCTTCACCATCACTTCTTCACTCTTCACCATCACTTCTTCATATTTCACCTTGACACTTTTAAAAGCGTCCAAGCTGGGATTTTCTTCCCGTTCTTGTTTGATGAGGGATGAGATCATTGCGGCACTTTGACTTTCACAAGCTGATTTCAGACTCCACTCCTTGTGGATCTTCTGATGCTTGTGTGTTCTCTGGTGTCTTTGAAGAGCAGATGACTGTGCAAACGCCTTCACACACACACTGCACTTGAAGGGGTTCTCTCCCATGTGTGTTCTCTGGTGTACATGAAGAGATGAATCTGAAAATGCCTTCCTGCACGGAGTGCATCTGAAGGATTTCTCTCCCGTGTGTGTTTTCTGGTGTTTTTTTAAAACAGATGACTGTGCAAACACCTTCCCACACACACTGCACTTGAAAGGTTTCTCTCTCGTGTGTGTTCTCTGGTGTGCTACAAGATTAGCTGACTGTGAAAATGCCTTCCTACACACACTGCACTTGAAAGGTTTCTCTCTCGTGTGTGTTCTCTGGTGTGCTACAAGATTAGCTGACTGTGAAAACGCCTTCCCACACACACTGCACTTGAAGGGTTTCTCTCCCGTGTGTGTTCTCTGGTGTGCATGAAGAGCAGATGAATGTGCAAACGCCTTCCCACACACACTGCACTTGAAGGGTTTCTCTCCCGTGTGTGTTCTCTGGTGTGCTACAAGAGAACATGAATGTGAAAACAACTTCCCACACACATTGCACTTGAAGGGTTTCTCTCCTGTGTGTGTTCTCTGGTGTGCTACAAGATTAATTGACTGTGAAAACGCCTTCCCACACACACTGCACTTGAAGGGTTTCTCTCCTGTGTGTGTTCTCTGGTGTGCTACAAGATTAGCTGACTGTGAAAACGCCTTCCCACACACACCGCACTTGAAGGGTTTCTCTCCCGTGTGTGTTCTCTGGTGTGCTACAAGAGTAGATGACTGTGAAAACGCCTTCCCACACACACTGCACTTGAAAGGTTTCTCTCCCGTGTGCATTCTCTGGTGTGCTACAAGAGTAGATGACTCTGCAAACGCCTTCCCACACACACTGCACTTGAAGGGTTTCTCTCCCGTGTGTATTCTCTTGTGTGCTACAAGATGAGATGAAAGTAAAAACGCCTTCCCACACACACTGCACTTGAAGGGTTTCTCTCCCGTGTGTGTTCTCTGGTGTGCTACAAGATGAGATGAATGTGTAAACGCCTTTCCACACACAATGCACCTGAAGGGTCTCTCTACCGTGTGTGGTCTCTGGTGTACATGAAGAGAAGATGAATCTGAAAATGCCTTCCCGCACGGAGTGCATCTGAAGGATTTCTCTCCCGTGTGTGTTTTCTGGTGTTTTTTAAAAACAGATGACTGTGCAAACACCTTCCCACACACACTGCACTTGAAAGGTTTATCTCTCGTGTGTGTTCTCTGGTGTGCTACAAGATTAGCTGACTGTGAAAACGCCTTGCCACACACACTGCACTTGAAGGGTTTCTCTCCCGTGTGAGTTCTCTGGTGCGTTATAAGAGTATATAAATGTGCAAACGCCTTCCCACACACACTGCACTTGAAGGGTTTCTCTCCCGTGTGTGTTCTCTGGTGTGCTACAAGAGTAGATGACTGTGAAAACGCCTTCCCACACACACTGCACTTGAAAGGTTTCTCTCCCGTGTGCATTCTCTGGTGTGCTACAAGAGTAGATGACTCTGCAAACGCCTTCCCACACACACTGCACTTGAAGGGTTTCTCTCCCGTGTGTGTTCTCTGGTGTGCTACAAGATGAGATGAACGTGTAAACGCCTTTCCACACACAATGCACCTGAAGGGTCTCTCTCCCGTGTGTGTTCTCTGGTGTACATGAAGAGTAGATGACTCTGCAAACGCCTTCCCACACACACTGCACTTGAAGGGTTTCTTTCCAGTGTGAGTTCTCTGGTGCTGTGTAAAATGTTCAGGACGATCCGTGCTGTATGCACACAGGTCGCATTGATGCCTTTTTGCACCGAGCCGCGCCGAGTGCCTTTGCTCCATCAGACAAATTCTGCAGAGGAAGCGACAGCTGCAGACAGAAAAAAAGAATATCCCCACCATCTACACATCAGTATCGATGCACAGAGGAATGCATATACAGTCACACGTGACTTACACGTCTATACTTATTCATATATTCATGATATAGTGAAAAAGTGTCCCAAATTCATCACACGGGCTGTTATGGCACACAATGAGAGAGCAAATGGTTATAACTGTGCCTGGAAGCCCTCGTATCTTCAAAATGAATGTTAACCCAAAACTCAGAGCATACAATTTCGGCTGTCTGGCTTCAAAAGGAATATTTATGAAAGCTAAATTCAGCTGACATAGCAAAGGGTGTTGAAAATAATAAATTTTTTGTTCTGCAGAAATGCATAAATTAATGTTCAATCGCAACTTAGAGGTGTGAAGCTAGGCACAGATGTCCTTGAATGCTGGGATGAACAGTTCCGACTTCAGCTGCACCGTGTGCTGTGATAACTTCCTGACTCCATTCTTATAAAGAGTTCCAGATGAAAAAAAATACAACTACTGTTTTGGGAAAACCTCCGTGCTCAATGGAGTTAATAGACGTTACTGCAACTATAAACTTCATACTGTCACACACTCAAGAGGCGGAGCCAGGATTTTCAGGTAGGGGGGGAAACCCCTCCAGCAATGAAAAATGATAGGAGTTGTTATTAAGTATGAAGTTGTTAGTAAGGAGTTGTTAGTAAGAACTTGTCCCTTGCTTTTTATTTGACGCGTGTGATCGGCATCGTGCTCGCTGAAGGTGTTGATGCCTTCAGAGAAGTCGTGTACTGTAGACGCAACTGCGCACAATTCTGCGAGTCGCTTGTAACTGCTTTGCCGTTTCTTATTGCCAATTATGGACACGGACTGTTGTCCTCTCAGAGTCCCTGGCACGTAATAACATGCCACACGGTGGCGGTGGGGGTCGCAAAATGCTGATTTATCTATATATATAAAAAGGAAATTTGTGAATGTCTGTTCGAAAACATGCAACAAACTTGAAATTAGGCAT
This sequence comes from Lethenteron reissneri, assembly GCF_015708825.2. NCBI lineage: Eukaryota > Metazoa > Chordata > Hyperoartia > Petromyzontiformes > Petromyzontidae > Lethenteron > Lethenteron reissneri. The sequence goes on along the minus strand of NW_026891289.1, from coordinate 19,429 downwards.
GTGGGTAGCTTCCAGACTGTACACAATGCGAAAAGTATAAAAATAGACTTTTGTATTTTGGGGGGGGTCTGGTGGGGTGCAATAATGCATTTATTTTGCACGCAAGTGAGCGGTGACGTCATATCTGTGATGTCACACCCGCATGCGGAAGCATTACACAGCGTGCTTGCTGACATCACCCCCACCCCCCCCAAACACTCCGCGTAGGACGTGTTTTAATCCAAGACAAGAATCCAAGTCCCGGGCAAAGCCGGGTAGTGAAGCTAGTTACTAATAAACCCCAATGATCCCATCGAAATTAGGGATTTCGATCGGATCGTTGGGGGGGCACGTGCCACCCCACCCCCACTGGCTCCACCACTGTCACGCACTGGCATGGTTCACAGGTGGTGGTGTGTCCAGACCCACGCCTGGCCACCTTCACCTGCTCAGTATTAATGCTTCCTCACTCCACCAAGTAATTCATTGAGGATCAACCAACACAGCCGAGGCTGCGTGTCTCTCTCTCTCTCTCCCAGTGGTCGCGTTGATTTCCTTCCCGATCCCCGGGTTTCCCCTCCACATGTCTTGAGTGAACACCGCCACGCGTCTAGAGTGAACAACGCCACGCGTCTGGAGTGAACACCGCCACGAGTCTAGAGTGAACACCGCCACGCGTCTAGTGAACACCGCCACGCGTCCAGAGTGAACACCGCCACGCGTCCAGAGTGAACACCGCCACGCGTCTAGAGTGAACACCGCCACGCGTCCAGAGTGAACACCACCACGCGTCTAGAGTGAACACCGCCACGCGTCTATAGTGAACAACGCCACGCGTCTAGAGTGAACACCGCCACGCGTCCAGAGTGAACACCGCCACGCGTCCAGAGTGAACACCGCCACGTGTCCAGAGTGAACACCGCCACGCATCCAGAGTGAACACCGCCACGCGTCTAGAGTGAACACCGCCACGCGTCTAGAGTAAACACCGCCACGCGTCTAGAGTGAACACAGCCACACGCTATTGACAAGCCCCACCTTGTTATTATTGTGGTTGTGGGCAGGTCTTTTCTGAAAACAAGAGCGGTATAGCAGCTCAAGCGGGCGTGGCCTGGTAAAAAATGAAAAAAAAAACTCTGAATATTTAAAACAAAACAAAGTTACAAGGTAGCGAGCCAGGTGAAGAGAAATTAAAACTTAAGCAAGATACTCTTTGGTTCTTTCGGGAAAGTCATGTAGAATAAATAAATAAATAAATTTGACAATAGCATGCGACGTTTCGATTGCAACACAAGCAATCATCATCAGGTACAAATGAAAGAGAAAACAAACCTAGTCAACTTAGAAATTCTATATTTGAAGCTTTCGTGACTGCAAGGATTCAAATTCTTAGGTTTTTTCTGGTAAAGTCACGTCGGTAAAAAATTAAAATTAATAAAAGTAAAATAAAAATAGAATAAAAATCACGACGTTTTGGAGGCAACACAAGCCTCCGTCTTCAGGTGGAACCGTCACAGCACGATTGCTGCATCAAGTAAGATGCAGCAATCATTAAGTAAGAAGCAGCAATCATCAAGTAAGATGCAGCAATCACCAAGTAAGATGCAGCAATCATCAAGTAAGATGCAGCAATCATCAAGTAAGATGCAGCAATCATCAAGTAAGATGCAGCAATCATCAAATAAGAAGCAGCAATCATCAAGTAAGATGCAGCAATCATCAAGTAAGATGCAGCAATCATCAAGTAAGATGCAGCAATCATCAAATAAGATGCAGCAATCATCAAGTAAGATGCAGCAATCATCAAGTAAGATGCAGCAATCATCAAGTAAGATGCAGCAATCATCAAGTAAGATGCAGCAATCATCAAGTAAGATGCAGCAATCATCAAGTAAGATGCAGCAATCATCAAATAAGATGCAGCAATCATCAAATAAGATGCAGCAATCATCAAGTAAGATGCAGCAATCATCAAGTAAGATGCAGCAATCATCAAGTAAGATGCAGCAATCATCAAGTAAGATGCAGCAATCATCAAATAAGATGCAGAAATCATCAAGTAAGATGCAGCAATCGTGCTGTGACGGTTCCACCTGAAGACGGAAGCTTGTGTTGCCTCCAAAACGTCGTGATTTTTATTTTATTTTTATTTTACTTTTATTAATTTGAATTTTTTACCTACGTGACTTTACCAAAAAACCTAAGAATATGAAACTTAGAAATGTAATGCAATACAACAGAGTCGGCTAACATAACAGTCAACACCCCACCTGGTTGATCACGTTCTTCCAAAGATTGCTCAATTTGAGAGAGACACGGAGACACATAGACAGACACATAAGCAGAGAGAGATGACACAAAGACACACAGAGAGAGACACACACATAGACATACAGAGAGAGATGACAGAGAGAGACACACACATAGACACATGACACAGACACACAGAGACACACACATAGACACACATAGACACAGAGACACACACACATAGACACACAGAGAGACAACGCCTCTGTGTCAAAGTCAACATTGGGGGGGACCAAATCTTCCGGGGGGTCTGGGGTCCCCCCCCCCCCCCCCCCCCAGAAAAATATCTAAATTTGAAAACTAATTTCCTGCCATTTCCTCCCTAAAATATTTGTAAAAGTTCACTAACACATGGGATGGAATTTGTTTTATTTGATACAATGTCTAATAGTGTATTGTATTACATTGCTGTTTTTTCTTTTTTACCTTTTCTTGTTTCATAGTATGTAATGGCAGAGATTAGGGATTCATAAAGTACAACGCAATCATATAAACAGAAATCTATGCATTGTTATATGAAGAAAAGTCCAGATTTTGTGGCAAAGGTTTAGCAAATTGTTGTTTTTATTAACAGAGCATCGCAATAATTATTTACAAATATTTTTACAGCAACATATTGGAGGGGCATATTTGATTATTATAATTATTATAACATATTACACTTATTATGACATTATAATTATTATATATTATTATAACTATTCTAACATATTATAATTATTATAACATATTATAACGTAATCGCCTGGCTGATTACGTTCTTCCACAGGTTGCTCAATTTGAGAGACAAAACACAGACACGGAGACACACAGACAGAGAGAGATGACACAGAGACACACACACACAGAGACACAGAGAGACACACACATAGACACACAGAGAGAGACACACACACAGAGACACAGAGAGACACACACATAGACACACAGAGAGAGACACACACACAGAGACAGAGAGACACACACACAGACACACAAGCAGAGAGAGATAACACAGAGACACAGACATATAATTATTTTATATTATAATTATTAAAATATATTATAATTACGGCTTTGTGTCAATGAGATTTGGAGCTTTAGTGACAGCACAGAGAAAGACACTTAATCAAACAAACTTAATATTTGAAAAAGTAATGCAATGCAACACAGAGAGTCGGTCAACACACAACTAACGCATCGCCTGGCTGATTACGTTCTTCCACAGGTCGCTAAACTATCTTCTTGGTTCTTTCGGTAAAGTCACGTAGAATGGAAATAATAAAATAATAAAAATATAAAAAATAAGACTATTTCATTATTTCCATTCCACGTGATATAAAACTTAATAAAATGTAATGTTTTATTTGCGTTATTTATTTTATTTTATTATTTCTATTCTACGTGATGTAAAACATATTAAAAGGTTATTATGTTTTTTTTTTATTTCATTGGTTTATGTTTATTCTTTTATTATTTCCATTCTACGTGATGACTTTACCGAAAGAACCAAGCAGATGAATCACTGCAGGCACGAAAGAAGCTTTACATCGAAATTGCTCAACTAAGCGAGAGAATTGAAGCGAACGCGACCAGGCGAGGGCAGGAGGCACTAGGCCCCGCGTTGTAAAGTTTCAATCTGCACATCGCTTCCATGCTCGCTGCTACTCAAATAACATCCCTACGAGAGAGAGCGAGGCTCTACCTCGGTAAACAACAACACAACCACAACCACCACAACAACCACCACCACAACAACAATCACCACAACCGCGATGAGAATTTCTCACCTCGGATTGCAGTTCACGCGCGGAGCGGCAGATTCCTGTTACCTCGTGACGTCACGCGAGAGCAGCAGGCGGTGACATGACGTCACTTGCGTGGTACAAGACACTCCCCTCCCACGACGAATGGGACTTAACTTGAATAAATTATGTTAATGAGACCAGCCCAGACGTGGAGGGACGGGGCGGGGCTGCTGAACCCGTCGCAAAAAAACTCGCGACGACTTTCACGAATAAATTATGTTAATGAGGCGCCAGTCACCGGAAGTAGCTTTGCCCAAATAAGGATTGGCACTGGGACAGATATCGGCAGCGGCCGAGCGGAGGTGACGTCACGCTCAAGAGCTTCGCGGTCGGGGGGGTGGGGCGAATACCTTGGTGACATGACGTCACTAGCGAGGCTAAAATTGAACGAATTTTTACAGCTGTATTTTTTAACAAAAAGTGCATTCCTCGGTTGTGTTGAGCAGCCTATATATTACATTAAAAGCGAGAAATTTCACCATGAAATTTGAAGTAAAAACATCAAATCGACATACTTTACCAATGCCGTTCTTGGCCAAAATTTGCTACATTTTCATAGCTAGATTTTACAAGAAAAAGTGAATTCCTCCATTTTGTTAAGCATTAGTATGCTCTATATTACTTTAAAAGTGAGAAATTTCACGATTACATTTTCACGCCCCAAAAATAAAATCAGTGATACTTACTTATGCCGGTTTTAACCAAAATAAGCAAAATTTTCATAGCTTTCTTTCTCAACAAAAAGTTCATTCATCAATTGTATTTACCCTTAGTATGCTATGTATTAGATTAAAAGTGGAACATTTTATGATGAAATGTGCACGTCCCAATATAGAATATCGGCATAATAACCTATGCCGTTTTTGGCCAATAATGGACAAATATTTGCAACTTCATTTTTCAACAAGTGCAATCCTCGGGTGTGCTTAGCCTTAGTATCCTATAGATTACGATATAAGGTGGGAAATTTCACACCGGGTACTTCCCGCGAGTACTCTTATATAAGCACACAACTTCATCTGTGGTGAACGCTGCACTTGCCTTCGTTTTCATGCAGGAGGCGCTGCAAACCTACGCGCCCCCTGCATGAACGACGGAGGAGCAGGGACAGACGTTCGATCGCGTTGGAATCGATCTGCAGACGGCGGACTTCTGGCGCGGCCAGCTCTGTGTCGCCTTATCTCCACCCCGCGATCCCAACCAGGAGAAAGTCCGCATCGAACCAAACCCCGGTAAGGCCATCTACTTAACGACTAGAGAAAATTCACACGAAATGTCGTTTTCAATCAAGTCTTCCAGATGTAAAATGATGTAAGCTTTTATTGTAGAAACACAATTCAAAACAATATACAATTTAAAGTTGTTTCATTTTAAACTTCAAAACGGAGCATCGGGTGCTTGCGTGAATGCGTCGTTCGTGTGCAATTTTTTCGTGACTTTCCTGGCCCAAGGCCGTAAATGGTTGTGAGGGGCACCGCAGGCGGTCAGGCTTGCTTCAACCCATGGTTGTCAACATCCAGACGTTAATCGGCAAGGACCATTTCTCGTCCTAATTCGACAACATCTACGTCAACACGTAATACAACATTTTAATTCGTGTTGTTGAGAATGTATCTCCACTACGTGTAACTTTTGAGTGGTATGCCTTGTAAATGATGAATGATCCGAGTGTGCTCCCTATTTCAAAGACAATGAGTTGCTCCAGAGGCAAAAGCTTCCTGAAAACACAAAAGTACCCTTTGACCTGTATCACAAGAACAATGAGTCTCACCGGACTGATCTGTACAGGTTACTTGCAAAACACACACTTTGTCCTAACATCACTTATTCAATGTTTGACCCTTATAGACAAAATGGTACATGTACGCACACCATCAGACAAGTACTCATTCTAACTTATTGAGTCTTCTTCTTCCTAGCGTTGTTCCCGCTGTGGCGCAGGGTCCGCTTTTCGGCATTGTCTTCTCCATTTGGCTCGGTCCAGGGCATCTTCAGGGGATGCGTTGACCATCTTCATGTCTTCCTTTATTCGATCCATCCATCGCTTCTTCGGACGTCCGAGTGGACGGCGGCCCTCTGGCTCATTACGCATGGCAGTCTTGGCCACTGATGACTCTTCACTTCGCATCACATGGCCGTACCACCGAAGCCTTGCTTCAAGCATCTTGTCCGCAATGGGGGCCACACCAAGTCGCTTCCGAACGTCTTCGTTCATGACACGATCCCATCGAGTGAGCCCGAGGCTCCATCTGAGCATCCTCATCTCCATGGTGTGGAGAGCTTGTTCGTGTACAGTTGTGTCATTTTAACAAAATTGAATTACTGCACTGAAATATGCTGCATCAGGTTACATCGTATTAACAAGAAGCTATTTTAAATGATACCACCGTCTGCTTAACAGTGTATGTACAACATACTATTGTGTCATTCAAAACGAGTCGGCCATTGCATGCTGGCGTCTGGGTCAAAATTTTGCAAATTCTAAACATTACCTACAAACACCACAACTGAGATGCCACATCAACCATCGCCCCCTACTGACAGGCTCTTGTCCACATGCAGGCCGGTGCAGGGCCACCACCTTGTGCCACACAGGGGCAGCTGCTACTTGGGATGCTCTTGGAGTGTTTGAAACGAGATACGATACAAAACTCCGAGTTGCCGAGGCGATTAAGCAAGCACCATATAAATACAATTGATAACATAGTGAATGCTTGGGAGCTTATTGGCTCTCGCTCCTGGTTAGAGATCTACTCAACACACAAGTCCACACAGACTGGCCGCTCTTACCCTGCAGGTTGAACCTAGGAATTGAGTGTTCAACTTCATTCTTGTCATTAATAGCCTGTGACAAAGGTGCATCTATTGGAGCAACATCGTCTCAGGCTTACACATTTACCGGGTCTCCATTTGACTTTGTATTGTCTCGGAGGAAGTCCACCCACACCTCCACTTCCACAAACTGCTGGGAGTTGCCTCGCTCTGCCTCACAGTCAGAATTCTCCTCCTGCTTCACGTTGCCTCCATCGATGTGCAGGTCCGATTTTGGAGTTAACTCTTCATCTTCACATTTCACCATCACTTCTTCACTCTTCACCATCACTACTTCACTCTTCACCATCACTTCTTCACATTTCACCTTCACCTCTTCATATTTCACCTCGATACCCTTAAAAGTCTCCAAGCTGGGGTTTTCTTCCGGTTCTTGTTTGATGAGGGATGGGCTCATTGCGGCACTTTGACTTTCACAAGCTGATTTCAGACTCCACTCCTTGTGGATCTTCTGATGCTTCTGTTTTCTCTGGTGTCTTTGAAGATTTGATGACTGTGCAAACACCTTCCCACACACACTGCACTTGAAGGGTTTCTCTCCCGTGTGTGTTCTCTGGTGTCTTTCAAGAGCAGATGAATGTGCAAAAGCCTTCCCACACACAGTGCACTTGAAGGGTTTCTCTCCCATGTGTGTTCTCTGGTGTCTTTCAAGAGCAGATGACTGTGCAAACGCCTCCCCACACACACTGCACTTGAAGGGTTTGTCTCCCGTGTGTCTTCTCTGGTGGACATGAAGAGCAGATGGATCTGAAAACGCCTTCCCACACAAACTGCACTTGAAGGGTTTCTCTCCCGTGTGTGTTCTCTGGTGTATTACAAGAGCAGATGAATGTGCAAACGCCTTCCCACACACAGTGCACTTGAAGGGTTTCTCTCCCGTGTGTGTTCTATGGTGTCTTTGAAGAGCAGATGACTTTGAAAACGCCTTCCCACACACAGTGCACTTGAAGGGTTTCTCTCCCGTGTGTGTTCTCTGGTGTGCTACAAGAGCAAATGACTGTGCAAACGCCTTCCCGCACACTCTGCACTGGAAGGGTTTCTCTCCCGTGTGTGTTCTCTGGTGTTTTTTAAGAGCACATGACTTTGAAAACGCCTTCCCACACACACTGCACTTGAAGGGTTTCTCTCCCGTGTGTGTTTTCTGGTGTGCTACAAGAGTAGATAACTGTGCAAACACCTTCCCACACACACTGCACTTGAAAGGTTTCTCTCCCGTGTGTGTTCTCTGGTGTATTACAAGAATAGATGAATGTGCAAACGGCTTCCCACACACACTGCACTTGAAGGGTTTCTCTCGTGTGTGAGTTCTCTGGTGCCGTGTCAATTTTCCAGGATGATCCGTGCTGTATGCACACCGGTCGCATTGTTGCCTTGTCGTACCGAGCTTCGCCGAGTGCCTTTGCTCCATCAGACAAATTCGGCAGATGAAGCGACAGAGGCAGCGACAGCTGCAGACAGAAAAAAAATAATATCCACACAGAGGAATGCATATATACACAGTGACACATGACTTACACGTCTATCCTTATTCATATATTCATGACATAGTGAAAAAGTTAACCAAATTCATCACACGGGCTGTTATGGCACACAATGAGAGGGTGAATGGTAATACACATGCCTGGAAGCCCTCGTATCTTCAAAATGAATGTTAACCCAAAACTCCGAGCACACAATTTCGGCTGTCTGGCTACAAAAGGAATATTTATTAAAGCTAAATTCAGTTTACATGAATTTCGATTTAAAGCTTTCATGACTGCAGGGATTCATCTTCTTGGCTCTTTCGGTAAAGTCACGTAGAAGGGAAATAATTAAACATAATACAATTATCACAACGTTTCGGCCACAACACAAGCAGCCATCCTCAGGTGAAGAACAGGTCTGTCGGAAAGGCAGCGTCTGAATGCGTCATTCAGACGCTGTCTTTCCGAACCAAGAAGATCAGTTGATATAGCAAAAGGTGTTGAAAATAATACTATTTGTGTTATGCAAAAATGCATAAATTAATGTTCAATCGCAACTTAGAGGTGTGAAGCCAGCCAGGCTCACGATGTCCTTGCACGCTGGAATGAACAGATCTGACTTCAGCTGCATGTGTGTGCTGTGTTAACTTCTTGACTGTTTCCATTCTTATAAAGTTCCAGAGGAAAACAAAAACTATTGTTGTGATATAACCTCCGTGTTCAATAGAGTTCATAGACTTAACTGCCAACACAAACTTTACACAAACTTTGCACACAGCGTTGGTGTACGGTGTTTTTTCTGCAATATTTTTGCCGTCTTTTCTTGGATTTTCTGTTTGCACTTAGTCACATATTCACTTTAAGATGTTTTTTGTTCATGTTTTTGTTTTTTGTTTGTTGCGGTTGCACCCGATTCAAGAGCTGAATGGCTCACAGGGCTATACCTAATAAATGAACTTGAACTTGAACACTGTCACGCACTGGCACAACTCTGATAATGTGTGCACTGTCCTTGAAGTTGATTGGTCCACACCCGAGACAGCTTTCCTTAGAGCCTAGTCTCACATGGTGTTGGACCAGATGACGCCAAAAGGCGCACAACTCAAAGACAATGCACCATCAGAGTATGAGAGCTCCGGGTAAGCATTTACACCATTTGAACCTCATTTTCCAGTAGCAAAATATGATAATTGTTTTTTACCCTTCTATCTGGCAACAAAACTGACACCTATTTTTACGATGAGTCATGTTTGCATAGACCACAATACCTGCAGTCGGAACGCAAACAAAAAACACAACTCTAAGCGAGAGAATTGAAGCAAACGCGATCAGGCGAGGGCAGGAGAGAGCGAGACTCTACCTCGGTACACACCAACCACCACAACAACCACCACAAGCACCACCACAACCACAACCGCCACCACAACAACCACCACCACCACCACAAGCAACACCGCCACCACCACCGCCACCACAAGCACCACCGCCACCACAACCACCACCACACCACCACAACCACAACCACCACCGCCACCACAACAGCCACCACCACAAGCACCACCACCACCACAAGCACCACAACCACCACAAGCACCACAACCACAACCACCACAACCACAACCACCACAACCACACAACCACAACAACCACCCCCACCACAACCACCACAACCACCACCACCACAACCGCGATGAGAATTTCTCACCTCGGATTTCAGTTCACGGGCGGAGCGGCAACTTCCTGGTCCCTCGTGACGTCACGCGGCAGCAGGTGACATGACGTCACTTGCGGGGTACGATGACGCTCCCCTCCCCCAATAAGCGGCTCTCAACTCTCGACGACTTTCACGAATAAATTATGTTAATGAGCCGCCAGTCACCGGAAGTAGCTTTGCCCAAATAAGGATTGGCACTGGGACAGATATCGGCAGTGGCCGAGCGGAGGTGACGTCACGCTCAAGAGCGCGGTGGTCAGGGGGTGGGTGACATGACGTCACTAACGAGGCACACCTCCCCCTAGCGTTCGACGCCGATGAGATCACGCTGAGCGGTGACGTCAGAGAGCGGGGTCAGAGTTCAAGTTTGTTGACAGAAAGGGAGCGGCAGTGTCCACTCGGCCTTAAACGAGCACCCGGTGTAGGTTGGGTTAGGGTAAGGTTAGGGGTTAGGGGTTAGGGTTTACGGTTAGGGGTTAGGGTTTACGGTTAGGGGTTAGGGGTAAGGGTTAGGGTTGGGTTAGGGGTTAGGGTTAGGCGTTAGAAGTTAGATGTTAGGGTTAGGGGTTAGTGGTAGGGGTTATGTGTTAGGGTTAATGGTAAGGGTTATGTGTTAGGGTTAGTGGTTAGGGTTATGTGTTAGGGTTAGTGGTTAGGGTTAGGTGTAGGGGTTAGGGGTTATGGGTAGGGGTAAGTGTTAGGGGTTAGGGTAGCGGTTAGTGTTTAGGGGTTAGTGTTAGGTGTTAGGGTTGGGTTAGGGTAGGGATAACGGTTAGGGGTTAGAAGTTAGGGTTGGCGGTTAGGGTTATAGTTTAGGGGAAGGGGTTAGGGGTAGGATTAGTTTTGGTTAGGTTTAGAGATAGGGTTAGGGTTAATGTTTAGCGTTCAGGGTTATAGGGTTACAGGTTTAGGGTTAGTTAAGGTTAGAGGGTTAGAAGGGTTATTGTTAGGAGTTAGCGTTTGGGGTTAGGGGTTAAGGTTATGGGTTAGGGTAGGGGTTAAGCTTAGGGTTATGGTAAGGGGTTAGGGTTTAGGGTTAGGGATAGGGTTAGGGCTCGATTATTCCAACTCACTACTCTCCGGCACATCTGGCAAAAACATTACCAAGCTGAAGTGTGTACAAAATTCTTTGGCAGGCGGCATGACGGGTACTGCAAAATCCGACCATGTCTGTCCAGTGCTCACCGAACTGCATTGGATTCCTGTTGCCCAACTCACACATTAGAAGGTTGCACTCATTACATACAAAGCGCTTGCCACAAATTAACCACAATACCTTGCTGGTATCATCAACGAGCATAAATCAACAAGCAAACTCTGGTCATCCTCTCAGCAGATTTTGGCTTGTCATTGAACAAAGACGGCCGCTGCATTGCACGCTTTCAGATGCACTTAAGATATTAGGAAGTCAGTTTAACACGTGTGAGGCTTTCGCGACCAATATTATTCATAATCAACGTTTTTGGGTTTAGATCGCGTTATTTATAAATGTGTCGTAACCCTCGACCACCCGACACGGCCAATCAGTAAAAAAGTGTCACATTGACAAAAGACAAATAGTTTACTGCTTTAGCCCACCGGTGTGTTGAAGCGTGAAACCACAACATTTACAATTTGAGTACGACGTTTCGCTGGTAATTGCATCCAGCATCATTGGGCAATTCGCCAGAATGGTAAGGCTCTGCTCTGTCTCCCGTTCTTATATGGAAGTCACTGGAGCTACGCATTTGTAGAATCTAGTTTGAAAATAAATTTTCTCGAGAACTGCTTTTGTGCTTAGTTTTTTGTCCTCATCCCGCACCTCCTGTGACCATGGTTGGCTATGTACGGTGTGAAAGAAGTTCAACATACACACCAACACGGACACTCACTAAATAACCTAACCAACATGGACACTCGCTAAATAACCTAACCATCATGGACACTCGCTAAATAACCTAACCAACATGGACACTCGCTAAATAACCTAACCAACATGGACACTCGCTAAATAACCTAACCATCATGGACACTCGCTAAATAACCTAAACATCATGGACACTCGCTAAATAACCTAACCAACATGGACACTCGCTAAATAACCTAACCAACATGGACACTCGCTAAATAACCTAACCATCATGGACACTCACTGAATAACCTAACCAACATGGACACTCGCTAAATAACCTAACCAACATGGACACTCGCTAAATAACCTAACCAACATGGACACTCGCTAAATAACCTAACCATCATGGACACTCGCTAAATAACCTAACCATCATGGACACTCGCTAAATAACCTAACCATCATGGACACTCGCTAAATAACCTAACCATCATGGACACTCGCTAAATAACCTAACCATCACGGACACTCGCTAAATAACCTAACCATCATGGACACTCGCTAAATAACCTAACCAACATGGACACTCGCTAAATAACCTAACCATCATGGACACTCGCTAAATAAACTAACCATCATGGACACTCGCTAAATAACCTAACCATCATGGACACTCGCTAAATAACCTAACCATCATGGACACTCGCTAAATAACCTAACCAACATGGACACTCGCTAAATAACCTAACCAACATGGACACTCGCTAAATAACCTAACCAACATGGACACTCGCTAAATAACCTAACCATCATGGACACTCGCTAAATAACCTAACCAACATGGACACTCGCTAAATAACCTAACCATCATGGACACTCGCTAAATAACCTAACCATCATGGACACTCGCTAAATAACCTAACCATCATGGACACTCGCTAAATAACCTAACCATCATGGACACTCGCTAAATAACCTAACCATCATGGACACTCGCTAAATAACCTAACCAACATGGACACTCGCTAAATAACCTGACCAACATGGACACTCGCCAAATAACCTAACCAACATGGACACTCACTACATAACCTAACCATCATGGACACTCGCTAAATAACCTAACCATCATGGACACTCGCTAAATAACCTAACCATCATGGACACTCGCTAAATAACCTAACCAACATGGACACTCGCCAAATAACCTAACCAACATGGACACTCAATAAATAACCTAACCAACATGGACACTCGCTAAATAACCTAACCATCATGGACACTCGCTAAATAACCTAACCATCATGGACACTCGCTAAATAACCTAACCATCATGGACACTCGCTAAATAACCTAACCATCATGGACACTCGCTAAATAACCTAACCATCACGGACACTCGCTAAATAACCTAACCATCATGGACACTCGCTAAATAACCTAACCAACATGGACACTCGCTAAATAACCTAACCATCATGGACACTCGCTAAATAAACTAACCATCATGGACACTCGCTAAATAACCTAACCATCATGGACACTCGCTAAATAACCTAACCATCATGGACACTCGCTAAATAACCTAACCAACATGGACACTCGCTAAATAACCTAACCAACATGGACACTCGCTAAATAACCTAACCAACATGGACACTCGCTAAATAACCTAACCATCATGGACACTCGCTAAATAACCTAACCAACATGGACACTCGCTAAATAACCTAACCATCATGGACACTCGCTAAATAACCTAACCATCATGGACACTCGCTAAATAACCTAACCATCATGGACACTCGCTAAATAACCTAACCATCATGGACACTCGCTAAATAACCTAACCATCATGGACACTCGCTAAATAACCTAACCAACATGGACACTCGCTAAATAACCTGACCAACATGGACACTCGCCAAATAACCTAACCAACATGGACACTCACTACATAACCTAACCATCATGGACACTCGCTAAATAACCTAACCATCATGGACACTCGCTAAATAACCTAACCATCATGGACACTCGCTAAATAACCTAACCAACATGGACACTCGCCAAATAACCTAACCAACATGGACACTCAATAAATAACCTAACCAACATGGACACTCACTAAATAACCTAACCAACATGGACACTCGCTAAATAACCTAACCATCATGGACACTCGCCAAATAACCTAACCAACATGGACACTCACTAAATAACCTAACCAACATGGACACTCACTAAATAACCTAACCATCATGGACACTCGCTAAATAACCTAACCAACATGGACACTCGCTAAATAACCTAACCAACATGGACACTCACTAAATAACCTAACCATCATGGACACTCGCTAAATAACCTAACCAACATGGACACTCACTAAATAACCTAACCATCATGGACACTCGCCAAATAACCTAACCAACATGGACACTCACTAAATAACCTAACCAACATGGACACTCGCTAAATAACCTAACCAACATGGACACTCACTAAATAACCTAACCATCATGGACACTCGCTAAATAACCTAATCAACATGGACACTCACTAAATAACCTAACCATCATGGACACTCGCCAAATAACCTAACCAACATGGACACTCACTAAATAACCTAACCAACATGGACACTCACTAAATAACCTAACCAACATGGACACTCGCTAAATAACCTAACCAACATGGACACTCGCTAAATAACCTAACCAACATGGACACTCACTAAATAACCTAACCAACATGGACACTCGCTAAATAACCTAACCAACATGGACACTCACTAAATAACCTAACCAACATGGACACTCACTAAATAACCTAACCAACATGGACACTCACTAAATAACCTAACCAACATGGACACTCGCTAAATAACCTAACCAACATGGACACTCACTAACTAACCTAACCATCATGGACACTCACTAAATAACCTAACCATCATGGACACTCACTAAATAACCTAACCAACATGGACACTCGCTAAATAACCTAACCATCATGGACACTCACTAACTAACCTAACCATCATGGACACTCACTAAATACCCTAACCATCATGGACACTCACTAAATAACCTAACCAACATGGACACTCGCTAAATGACCTAACCAACATGGACACTTGCTAAATAACCTAACCAACATGGACACTCGCTAAATAACCTAACCATCATGGACACTCGCTAAATAATGTAACCAACATGGACACTCGCTAAATAACCTAACCAACATGGACACTCACTAAATAACCTAACCAACATGGACACTCACTAAATAACCTAACCAACATGGACACTCGCTAAATACCCTAACCATCATGGACACTCACTAAATAACCTAACCAACATGGACACTCGCTAAATGACCTAACCAACATGGACACTCGCTAAATAACCTAACCAACATGGACACTCGCTAAATAACCTAACCATCATGGACACTCGCTAAATAATGTAACCAACATGGACACTCGCTTAACAACTTAACCAACATGGACACTCGCTTAACAACTTAACCAACATGGTGCTGCACCGCCACCTTGTGGTCACGTGGTGCAACTGCAGTGCCTGGCGCGGTGACAGCAGCAGTAGCATTTTACGGCAGAGGTAGCAAACGGGTTCTGATTTCGATTTAAAGCTTTCGTGACTGCAGGGATTCATCTTCTTGGTTCTTTCACGTAGAAGGTAAATGATAAAATAATAATAAAACAAAACAAAATACAATTCTCACGACGTTTCGGCCACAACGCAAGCAGCCGTCCTCAGGAGAAAGACAGGTCTTCACCTTCTTGGTTCTTTCGGAAAAATAACGTAGAATGGAAACAATAAAAATAATAAAATAAAACACAATAAAATAATTCTCACGACGTTTCGGCTACAACGCAAGCAGCCATCTTCACCTGAAGATGTTTTATTTTATCATTTTTATTGTTTCCATTCTACGTGACTTGACCGAAAAAACCAAGAAGATGAATCCCTGCAGTCACGAAAGCTTTAAATCGAAATTTAAAGACAGGTCTGTCGGGAAGACAGCGTCTGTCTTGTTGTCTATAAAGTTATATTGTATTAGTGTTGTCAATAAAGTTGTATTGTATTCGTGTTGTCAATAAAGTTGTATCAGTCTTGTCTATAAAGTTGTATTGTATTCGTGTTGTCAATAAAGTAGTAGTGAAGTGTTGTCTATAAAGTTGTATCGGTGTTGTCTATAAAGTTGTATCGGTGTTGTCTATAAAGTTGTATCGGTGTTGTCTATAAAGTTGTATCGGTGTTGTCTATAAAGTTGTATCGGTGTTGTCTATAAAGTTGTATCGGTGTTGTCTATAAAGTTGTATCGGTGTTGTCCATAAAGTTTGTATCGATGTTGTCTATAAAGTTGTATCGGTGTTGTCTATAAAGTTGTATCGGTGTTGTCTATAAAGTTGTATCGGTGTTGTCTATAAAGTTGTATCGGTGTTGTCTATAAAGTTGTATCGGTGTTGTCTATAAAGTTGTATCGGTGTTGTCCATAAAGTTGTATCGATGTTGTCTATAAAGTTGTATCGGTGTTGTCTATAAAGTTGTATCGGTGTTGTCTATAAAGTTGTATCGGTGTTGTCTATAAAGTTGTATCGGTGTTGTCTATAAAGTTGGATTCGTGTTGTCTATAAAGTTGTATCGGTGTTGTCTATTAAGTTGTATTCGTGTTGTCTATAAAGTTGTATCGGTGTTGTCTATTAAGTTGTATTCGTGTTGTCTATAAAGTTGTATCGGTGTTGTCTATAAAGTTGTATCAGTGTTGTCTATAAAGTTGTATCAGTGTTGTCTATAAAGTTGTATCAGTGTTGTCTATAAAGTTGTATCAGTGTTGTCTATAAAGTTGTATCGGTGTTGTCTATAAAGTTGTATCGGTGTTGTCTATAAAGTTGTATCGGTGTTGTCTATAAAGTTGTATCAGTGTTGTCTATAAAGTTGTATCGGTGTTGTCTATAAAGTTGTATCAGTGTTGTCTATAAAGTTGTATCGGTGTTGTCTATAAAGTTGTATCGGTGTTGTCTATAAAGTTGTATCGGTGTTGTCTATAAAGTTGTATCAGTGTTGTCTATAAAGTTGTATTGGGATCGTGCTGTCTATAAAGTTGTATCGGTGTTGTCTATAAAGTTGTATTGTATTCGTGCTGTCTATAAAGTTGTATCAGTGTTGTCTATAAAGTTGTATCGGTGTTGTCTATAAAGTTGAATCAGTGTTGTCTATAAAGTTGTATCGGTGTTGTCTATAAAGTTGTATTGTATCAGTGTTGTCTATAAAGTTGAATCAGTGTTGTCTATAAAGTTGTATCAGTGTTGTCTATAAAGCTGTATCAGTGTTGTCTATAAAGTTGTATCAGTGTTGTCTATAAAGTTGTATCGGTGTTGTCTATAAAGCTGTATCGGTGTTGTCTATAAAGTTGTATTAGTGTTGTCTATAAAGTTGTATCGGTGTTGTCTATAAAGTTGTATCAGTGTTGTCTATAAAGTTGTATCGGTGTTGTCTATAAAGTTGTATCGGTGTTGTCTATAAAGTTGTATCGGTGTTATCTATAAAGTTGTATCAGTGTTGTCTATAAAGTTGTATCGGTGTTGTCTATAAAGTTGTATCGGTGTTATCTATAAAGTTGCATCGGTGTTGTCTATAAAGTTGTATCGGTGTTGTCTATAAAGTTGTATCGGTGTTGTCTATAAAGTTGTATTGTATTCGTGCTGTCTATAAAGTTGTATCAGTGTTGTCTATAAAGTTGTATCAGTGTTGTCTATAAAGTTGTATCGGTGTTGTCTATAAAGTTGTATCGGTGTTGTCTATAAAGTTGTATCGGTGTTGTCTATAAAGTTGTATCGGTGTTGTCTATAAAGTTGTATTGTATTCGTGCTGTCTATAAAGTTGTATCGGTGTTGTCTATAAAGTTGTATTGTATTCGTGCTGTCTATAAAGTTGTATCAGTGTTGTCTATAAAGTTGTATCAGTGTTGTCTATAAAGTTGTATCGGTGTTGTCTATAAAGTTGTATCGGTGTTGTCTATAAAGTTGTATCGGTGTTGTCTATAAAGTTGTATCGGTGTTGTCTATAAAGTTGTATCGGTGTTGTCTATAAAGTTGTATCGGTGTTGTCTATAAAGTTGTATCGGTGTTGTCTAGAAAGTTGTAGTGAAGTGTTGTCTATAAAGTTGTATCGGTGTTGTCTATAAAGTTGTATTGTATCAGTGTTGTCTATAAAGTTGAATCAGTGTTGTCTATAAAGTTGTATCAGTGTTGTCTATAAAGCTGTATCAGTGTTGTCTATAAAGTTGTATCAGTGTTGTCTATAAAGTTGTATCGGTGTTGTCTATAAAGCTGTATCGGTGTTGTCTATAAAGTTGTATTAGTGTTGTCTATAAAGTTGTATCGGTGTTGTCTATAAAGTTGTATCAGTGTTGTCTATAAAGTTGTATCGGTGTTGTCTATAAAGTTGTATCGGTGTTGTCTATAAAGTTGTATCGGTGTTATCTATAAAGTTGTATCAGTGTTGTCTATAAAGTTGTATCGGTGTTGTCTATAAAGTTGTATCGGTGTTATCTATAAAGTTGCATCGGTGTTGTCTATAAAGTTGTATCGGTGTTGTCTATAAAGTTGTATCGGTGTTGTCTATAAAGTTGTATTGTATTCGTGCTGTCTATAAAGTTGTATCAGTGTTGTCTATAAAGTTGTATCAGTGTTGTCTATAAAGTTGTATCGGTGTTGTCTATAAAGTTGTATCGGTGTTGTCTATAAAGTTGTATCGGTGTTGTCTATAAAGTTGTATCGGTGTTGTCTATAAAGTTGTATTGTATTCGTGCTGTCTATAAAGTTGTATCAGTGTTGTCTATAAAGTTGTATTGTATTCGTGCTGTCTATAAAGTTGTATCGGTGTTGTCTATAAAGTTGTATTGTATTCGTGCTGTCTATAAAGTTGTATCAGTGTTGTCTATAAAGTTGTATCAGTGTTGTCTATAAAGTTGTATCGGTGTTGTCTATAAAGTTGTATCGGTGTTGTCTATAAAGTTGTATCGGTGTTGTCTATAAAGTTGTATCGGTGTTGTCTATAAAGTTGTATCGGTGTTGTCTATAAAGTTGTATCGGTGTTGTCTATAAAGTTGTATCGGTGTTGTCTATAAAGTTGTATCGGTGTTGTCTATAAAGTTGTAGTGAAGTGTTGTCTATAAAGTTGTATCGGTGTTGTCTATAAAGTTGTAGTGAAGTGTTGTCTATAAAGTTGTATCAGTGTTGTCTATAAAGTTGTAGTGAAGTGTTGTCTATAAAGTTGTATCGGTGTTGTCTATAAAGTTGTAGTGAAGTGTTGTCTATAAAGTTGTATCAGTGTTGTCTATAAAGTTGTAGTGAAGTGTTGTCTATAAAGTTGTAGCGGCCACCGCGGGTGACGTCACGCGGTAGACATTTTCTGTTTCTTCTTCTGTGGAGGCCGCCTGAGCGAGCGGCGCTCCGCGCGAGGAGAAGGTGGAGGTTGGTGGG
>NW_026891288.1:0-36483 GCF_015708825.2 Lethenteron reissneri | reverse complement strand
TGGTTCAAATAACCCACCCCTTCCCGTCGTCCTGTTTACTCCAACACCGTCTGGCGGGTAGTCGCAGACGCGAGCCGGGCCGTGGCTGTCGCTTGAACCGAGGTCCTTCCTGTCTTCACAGGCTGCGGCATGCTGACGGTCGTTTTGTATATTCCTGGGGGCCGGGTTATTGGCGTGCGTACGCGATTATTTTTTTATCGTTCCGGTTATTAATTGTTATTGTTAATTAGCTCGCGAGTGGGACGATGGTTGCTGCTGCTGTTGTTGTGTTCATTGTCCTGCTACGCGAGGTGTTGAGGTCAGCCGGGACGGCTGTTTTTTTTCACAGGGGGGGGAGGGTGATGTAATAACATGGAATGGGTCGCTATGGCGGGTAGCGCTGTTTGCTGGCAGGGAAGGGGGTCTTGACCTTTGGTTTAAAAAAAAAGGTTAGGACCACACATTTACACCACACAGAGAATGCTCTTGCCATACCAGTGTAATAGAAGCCAGCAATTGCGAGTGAATGGGCAGCTACATTGGCAGTGGATGGCCAGGCCTGGTAGGTTGCAAGCCGGGCCACCATCAAATGCATTTTTGGATTTCTGGCCCGTGTCCTCGCCATAGGAGATGCAGAACGCGCACGGCTTTGAGTGTCCGGCAAAAATGAGCCTGCTAGAAAAGCACCCAAAAAGAACAGAATTACTCATCAAATGTAACGTTCTTCTTGACGTTCAGTACTTTTTGTCAAGAATGTCATCTATATGCTTGGGTTTTTCGGTAAAGTCCGTAGGTAAAATGTTTTAATTAAAATAAAAAATCACGACGTTTCGGAGACACCACAAGCCTCCGTCTTCAGGTGAACCGTCACAGCACGATAGCTGTTTTTATTTTATTTTTTTTCACTTGATACAGCAAGCGTGCTGTGACGGTTCCACCTGAAGACGGAGGCTTGTGCTGCCTCCGAAACGTCGTGGATTTTTATTTTATGTTTTTACCTACGTGACTTTACGCGAAAAAAACCCAAGATATGAATCATTGCAGTCACGAAGCGTTCAAATCTAGAAATGGCATCTAGATTCAACAAAGTACAGGGTGATCCCCTTATAAAAACCCCACTACATAGTATGGAGAAATTCGTTTATCACTCTCCTCTGTAAGGTACGGAGGCATGGCTTTCACAATATTCACTGACCTGTTGGGAAAAGAGTTATAACAAATCAGTAGGGTGCCTATAAACACAAAGCAAGACATGCCCCAAATGTCGTGGTCATTTTGAAGGATGAATGTAAAAGACATCCTGGGTAATGCAAAGTAAGGTATTGACCGTGCCCGGTGCCAATAAAAGTATTGAGATCTGGTTACACATGATTCAAGTGGCCATGGCAGCAATAAAGGCCACATACCTAATTACAAAATGCACCCTCAACGTATTGCTTTTAAGTACAGGAAAGAGAGTGCATCTTATAACGCAGAGAATATGGTTATAGGCAAACATCTTTAATTAATTGAGAAGCATCCACATAAATATGCTAAATTCCTCTTGATATGCAAATTATTTTGTCAAGGCGCTCTTCCCCCTCCAACCCAGCTTAAATATACGCTGCCAAGCCTGGTGGTGTTTCATTCAGACGCTGTCTTCCCGACAGACCTGTTCTTCACCTGAGGACGGCTGCTTGCGTTGTGGCCGAAACGTCGTGAGAATTATTTCATTATGTTTAATTTTTATTATTTTCCTTCCACGTGGTGACTTTACTGAAAGAACCAAAAAGAAGAAGACATCCACAAGACCATTTAGCAACACCCACCTGGGCCTGAGCGAGTGGGATGTTACCGTGTTGCTGCAGCCCATCACGAAAGCACAGTGGAGAAATGTCGCTCAGTAGCTCCTTGACAGGGACATCTCCCTCCTCCCAGTGAGACATGACGCCGCAGCAATAGAAGCACCTCACCCGTGTCGCTGGGACCCAAGTAGTACAGTCCGGCCCGTGCCAAGTCCGCCGGCCGGACAGGAGATGACTCTGGCCACGTGGAGAATGACAGCAGCCTGTTTGCTTCGACGCGCAGCTCTGAATTCGATGGTGCCCCTGCCGTCCACGTGTGGCAAGGAAGTTGGAGAGTTTTGGCAGAGGTGGTTCGTTCAGAGAGTGATGATGGGTGATTTCGGATGCGTTGTTGGTAGCCGCCACCACATGTCTTGGTACAGATGCTCCAGTGGAGGTCTGAGCATCTGTAGCTTGTGCCAGCGACCGAGCAAATGTACAATTTGGAAAACTCTGCAAATGCTTGCAATGGCCGAGTCACCTGACTTCCAATTACCGATCACTCCTTTGCACGAGAAGCATTCCAACCTGTCTTCCTTTCCAGTGTAGAAAAATCCAGCTTTGACCAGGTCCTGTATCAGTGGCTCTAAGTTTGATGGGCAATTGACAAACCGGGCCAAGGCGATACATGCTTTTGAAGGGTCGTCGATGGAAAATGCCATGCCTCCTTCTTCACTTTGAGAACTCCTAAACATGGAAAACAAGTAATTAAAACAGATATGATAATTGGTTTTTTACCCTTCTATCTGGCAACAAAACTGACACCTTTTTTACAAGGAGTCATGTTTGCATAGACCACAATACCTGCAGTCATAATGCAAACAAAAAACATAACTCTGATAATGTATGCACTGTCCTTGAAGTTGATTGGTCCACAAAATGTGCCTCGGTTCACGACCAATTCGGTTCACGACCAGTCATTTCACGAATTAAGGTCGTGAACCGAGGTATCACTTTAGCACTATTCACATACCTGCATTTCCCATATCCCCTCCCTTTGATGCTGCTAGTCCTGCATAATGCACATGCATATGTAGTACTAATCACATACCTGCATTTCCCATATCCCCTCCCTCTGATGCTGCTAATCCTGCATAATGCACGGGCATGAGTAGTACTATTCACATTCCTGCATTTTCCATAAATATGCTAAATTCCTCTTGATATGCAAATTCCTTTGTCAAGGCATCCAGCTTATATATACGCTCCAAGCTCGTGTGCTGTTTCATTCACCTGAGGACGGCTGCTTGCGTTGTGGCCGAAACGTCGTGAGAATTATTTTATTATGTTTTATTTTTATTATCTTATTATTTCCCTTCTACGTGACTTTACCGAAAGAACCAAGAAGAAGAAAAATGTAAATACTCCATTCCAGAAGTTACACAAATACATTTATGATGGTTATGTAATTAATCTCGAGAATTGATATACCAACAGTGTAGCCCTGTCATTGGAAATGTCCCCACATGATCGTCGGTATTATTCCAAGTTACTTTACAGTTTAACACGTGTGAGGCTTTCGCGACCAATATTATTCATAATCAACGTTGTTGGGTTTAGATCGCGATCTAAACCCAACAACGTTGATTATGAATACTTAACAGTTGCTATTAGTCGTCGTCATATTAACATGCACGTAGGCTCTTAATGATCAACCGTCGTTTTTGAAAAGCTGAAAGTGTGTGTACTTGTGTGCTCTCCTTAGAACCGTTGGAATACCTTATGCCAGACAAAGTGTGTTGACCAGTGTAATGTCGTCTCAAATCTTGCAGAGTTCTTGGCTCGAGCTTTATAATGACGGATTTGCTGTGACCCCACAGGAAGAAGACAGAGGCAAACACATGTAATAGAACATGACATCGGGAGATACATATAAACACAGTTCATCGTCAGTGTTGAAATAAATGAAATAGCCCTGTGTCCTGACTTTTGAGCCACCCTGCATTTAAGTCGACGTTTCGGACAATGGTCCTTCACAGGACAACAAGAGTGTTCAGAGCAAGAGTGTAGCAAGGTTGGGGACTGCACTTTACACACACACACAAACACACCACACACACACAGTCACACACCACACACACACAGTCACACACCACACACAGTCACACACACAGACATCACACACAGACATACACCACACACATACACACACAGTTACACACCACACACAAACACACACACACCACACACAGTCACACACACACACAGTCACACACAGACACACCACACACACAGTCACACACAGTCACACCACACACAGTCACACACAGTCACCGACACACACCCCACACACAGTCACACACACAGTCACACACACAGACCCACACAGTCACACACCACACACACACAGTCACACACCACACAGTCACACACAGACACACACAGTCACACACACAGACACACAGTCACACACACAGTCACATACAGACACACACAGTCACACAGTCACACACAGTCACACACACAGTCACACACACAGACACACACAGTCACACACACAGTCACACACACACCACACCAACACCGTGCAGGTCTAGGCCCGCCCCAGGCTCTATCCACGTGTGCGACCCACTAGGCCCAAACTCACGCTGAGCGAAGCGTCGATGTCCGTGTGTGTGCACACGTGGGACTGTTGTTGTTGTGGTTGTTGTTTCTGCTGCTGCTGTTGTTGTTGTTACACCTCCCAGCGAGGTCTATCGTCTCTCTCTTCTCGTCTCACGATTTCCTTCACGAGTCGCTGGGAATTCCCCGAAGTCTCTGCCGCCCGTTGTTGTTTCAGTGGCAGGAGACATCTTCCGGAAGACGCGGTGGATTCTGGTCTTCTGAGTGGATGAGTGAGCGGGTGAGTGGGTGGGTGAGTGAGTGAGTGGGTGAGTGGGTGGGTGAGTGAGTGGGTGAGTGAGTGGGTGAGTGAGTGAGTGGGTGGGTGAGTGAGTGGGTGAGTGAGCGGGTGAGTGGGTGGGTGAGTGAGTGAGTGAGTGGGTGAGTGAGTGAGTGGGTGAGTGGGTGGGTGTGAGTGGGTGGGTGGGTGGGTGTGGTGAGTGAGTGAGTGGGTGGGTGAGTGGGTGGGTGAGTGAGTGAGTGGGTGAGTGGGTGGGTGAGTGAGTGGGGGGGTGGGGAGTGAGTGAGTGGGGGGTGAGTGGGAGTGGGTGGTGAGTGAGTGAGTGGTGAGTGGTGGTGAGTGAGTGGGTGAGTGAGTGGGTGAGTGAGTGAGTGGTGGGTGGGTGAGTGGGTGAGTGAGTGTGAGTGAGTGGTGGGTGAGTGAGTGAGTGGGTGAGTGAGTGAGTGGGTGAGTGGGTGGTGAGTGAGTGGGGGGGTGGGTGGGTGAGTGAGTGAGTGGGGGGGGGAGTGGTGGTGAGTGAGTGAGTGGGTGAGTGGGTGGGTGAGTGAGTGGGTGGGTGAGTGGGTGAGTGAGTGGTGGTGGGTGAGTGAGTGGTGAGTGAGCGGGTGAGTGGGTGGGTGAGTGAGTGAGTGGGTGAGTGAGTGAGTGGGTGAGTGGGTGGGTGAGTGAGTGGGTGGGTGGGTGAGTGAGTGGGTGAGTGGGTGGGTGGGTGAGTGGGTGGGTGGGTGAGTGAGTGAGTGGGTGTGAGTGAGTGAGTGGGTGAGTGAGTGAGTGGGTGGTGAGAGTGGGTGAGTGGGTGGGTGAGTGAGTGTGGTGAGTGAGTGGTGGTGGGTGGGTGGGTGAGTGGTGGGTGTGTGAGTGGGTGAGTGAGCGGGTGAGTGGGTGGGTGAGTGAGTGGGTGAGTGAGTGAGTGAGTGGGTGAGTGGGTGGTGAGTGAGTGAGTGGGTGGGTGGGTGAGTGAGTGAGTGGGTGAGTGGGTGGGTGGGTGAGTGGTGGGTGAGTGAGTGAGTGGGTGAGTGAGTGAGTGGGTGAGTGAGTGGGTGGTGGGTGGGTGAGTGGGTGGGTGGGTAGTGAGTGGGTGAGTGAGCGGGTGAGTGAGTGAGTGAGTGGGTGATGGGTGGGTGGGTGGGTGGGTGGGTGAGTGGGGTGGGTGAGTGAGTGAGTGGGTGAGTGAGTGAGTGAGCGGGTGAGTTGAGGTGAGCGGGTGAGTGAGTGGGGAGTGATGTGAGTGGGTAAGTGGGTGGGTGGGTGGGTGAGTGGGTGAGTGAGTGAGCAGGTGAGTGAGTGAGGCGGGTGAGTGAGTGTGTGAGTGAGTGGGTGGGTGGGTGGGATGAGTGGGTGGGTGGGTGGGTGGTGAGTGGTGGGTGGGTGAGTGGGTGGGTGAGTGAGTGGGTGAGTGAGTGGATGAGTGAGCGGGTGAGTGGGTGGGTGAGCGGGTGAGTGGGTGGGTGAGTGGGTGGGTGGGTGAGTGGGTGGGTGAGTGAGTGAGTGAGCGGGTGAGTGAGTGAAGTGGGTGGGTGAGTGAGTGGGTGAGTAGTGAGCGGGTGAGTGAGTGAGTGGGTGAGTGAGCGAGTGAGTGGGTGGGGTGAGCGGGTGAGTGAGTGAGTGAGGTGGGCGGGTGAGTGAGTGAGCGTGTGGGTGAGTAAGTGGTGGGTGAGTGAGTGGGTGGGTGAGTGAGTGGGTGAGTGAGAGAGCGGGTGGGTGGGTGGGTGGGTGAGTGAGTGAGTGAGTGGTGAGTGAGTGAGTGAGTGGGTGGGTGGGTGAGTGGGTGAGCGGATGAGTGGGCGGGTGAGTGAGTGAGTGAATAAGTGAGTGGGTGAGTGATGTGAGTGGGTGAGTGGGTGGGGTGGGTGGGTGGGTGGGTGAGTGGGTGGGTGGGTGGGTGGGTGAGTGAGTGAGTGAGTGGGTGAGTGAGTGAGTGAGTGGGTGGGTGGGTGAGTGGTGAGCGGATGAGTGGGCGGGTGAGTGAGTGAGTGAATAAGTGAGCGGGTGAGTGAGTGGGTGAGTGAGTGGGGTGGGTGGGTGGGTGGGTGAGTGGGTGGGTGGGTGGGTGAGTGGGTGGTGGGTGGGTGAGTGGTGGGTGGGTGAGTGAGTGGGTGAGTGAGTGGATGAGTGAGCGGGTGAGTGGGCGGGTGAGCGGGGTGAGTGGGTGGGTGAGTGGGTGGGTGGGTGAGTGGGTGGGTGAGTGAGTGAGTGAGTGAGCGGGTGAGTGAGTGGGTGGGTGAGTGGAGTGGGTGAGTGAGTGAGCGGGTGAGTGAGTGAGTGGGTGAGTGAGCGAGTGAGTGGGTGGGTGAGCGGGTGAGTGAGTGAGTGAGTGGGCGGGTGAGTGAGTGAGCGTGTGGGTGAGTAAGTGGTGGGTGAGTGAGTGGGTGGGTGAGTGAGTGGGTGAGTGAGAGAGCGGGTGGGTGGGTGGGTGGGTGAGTGAGTGAGTGAGTGGGTGAGTGAGTGAGTGGGTGGGTGGGTGAGTGGGTGAGCGGATGAGTGGGCGGGGTGAGTGAGTGAGTGAATAAGTGAGTGGGTGAGTGAGTGAGTGGGTGAGTGAGCGGGTGGGTGAGTGGGTGAGTGGGTGGGTGGGTGGGTGAGTGGGTGGGTGGGTGGGTGAGTGGTGGGTGGGTGAGTGAGTGGGTGAGTGAGTGGATGAGTGAGCGGGTGAGTGGGCGGGTGAGCGGGTGAGTGGGTGGGTGAGTGGGTGGGTGGGTGAGTGGGTGGGTGAGTGAGTGAGTGAGTGAGGCGGGTGAGTGAGTGGGTGGGTGAGTGAGTGGGTGAGTGAGTGAGCGGGTGAGTGAGTGAGTGGGTGAGTGAGCGAGTGAGTGGTGGGTGAGCGGGGTGAGTGAGTGAGTGAGTGGGCGGGTGAGTGAGTGAGCGTGTGGGTGAGGTAAGTGGTGGGTGAGTGAGTGGGTGGGTGAGTGAGTGGGTGAGTGAGAGAGCGGGTGGGTGGGTGGGTGGGTGAGTGAGTGAGTGAGTGGGTGAGTGAGTGAGTGGGTGGGTGGGGTGAGTGGGTGAGCGGATGAGTGGGCGGGTGAGTGAGTGAGTGAATAAGTGAGTGGGTGAGTGAGTGAGTGGGGAGTGTGCGGGGTGAGTGGGTGAGTGAGCATGTGGTGAGTGGATGGGTGAGTGAGTGGGTGGGTGGGTGGGTGAGTGGGTGGGTGAGTGAGTGGGGGAGTGAGTGGATGAGTGAGCGGGTGAGTGGGTGGGTGAGCGGGTGAGTGGGTGGGTGAGTGGGTGGGTGGGTGGGTGAGTGAGTGAGTGAGTGAGCGGGTGAGTGAGTGAGTGGGTGGGTGAGTGAGTGGGTGAGTGAGTGAGCGGGTGAGTGAGTGGGTGAGTGAGCGAGTGAGTGGGTGGGTGAGCGGGTGAGTGAGTGAGTGAGTGGGCGGGTGAGTGAGTGAGCGTGTGGGTGAGTAAGTGGTGGGTGAGTGAGTGGGTGGGGTGAGTGAGTGGGTGAGTGAGAGAGCGGGTGGGTGGGTGGGTGGGTGGGTGGGTGGGTGGGTGAGTGAGTGAGTGAGTGGGTGAGTGAGTGAGTGAGTGGGTGGGTGAGTGGGTGAGCGGATGAGTGGGCGGGTGAGTGAGTGAG
Source organism: Lethenteron reissneri (assembly GCF_015708825.2). Lineage (NCBI taxonomy): Eukaryota > Metazoa > Chordata > Hyperoartia > Petromyzontiformes > Petromyzontidae > Lethenteron > Lethenteron reissneri. The sequence continues at coordinate 28,268 of NW_026891288.1, read as the reverse complement.
TGAATAAGTGAGTGGGTGAGTGGGTGAGTGAGTGAGTGGGTGAGTGGGCGGGTGAGTGGGTGAGTGAGCATGTGGGTGAGTGGATGGGTGAGTGAGTGGGTGGGTGAGTGGGCGGGTGAGTGAGTGGGGGAGTGAGTGGGTGGGTGGGTGAGTGAGTGAGTGGGTGAGTGAGTGGGTGGGTGAGTGGGTGGGTGAGTGAGTGGGTGAGTGAGCGAGTGAGTGAGTGGGCGGATGAGTGGGTGAGTGAGCGTGTGGGTGAGTAAGTGGGTGGGTGAGTGAGTGGGTGGGTGAGTGAGTGGGTGAGTGGGTGAGTGAGCGTGTGGGTGAGTGGGTGGGTGAGTGGGTGGGTGGGTGAGCGGGTGAGTGGGCGGGTGAGTGAGTGGGGGAGTGAGTGGGTGAGTGAGTGGGTGGGTGAGTGAGTGGGTGGGTGAGTGGGTGGGTGAGTGAGTGGGTGGGTGAGCAGATGAGTGAGTGAGTGGGCGGGTGAGTGGGTGAGCTTGTGGGTGAGTAAGTGGGTGGGTGAATGAGATGGGGGGGGGGAGATGGGGGGGAGAGATAGGTGAGAGATGGGGGGGAGAGATGGGGGGGAGAGATGGGGGGGGGGAGATGGGGGGGAGGGATGAGGGGAAGAGAGATGGGGGGGAGATGGGGGGGGAGATGGGGGAGAGAGGAGAGAGATGTGGTGGAGAGGGAGGTGAGAGATGTGGGGTGGGGTGTTTATTAAAGTGACTTTTTAATTAACATATAGCTGTGTGTATCTGTGTGTGTGTATCTGTGTGTGTGTATCTGTGTGTGTGCGTGTGTATGTATCTGTGCGTGTATCTGTGTGTTCTGATGATGATGGCGATGGTTGTGACATCCAGAGAAGAGCCATGGAGAGGGGAGTGAGGGGAGGAGCAGGAGGAGCAGCGAGGAGAGGACGCGGCAGGGAGGAGGCCCGAGAGATGCTGACCGCAGACGGGCTCCAGTGGCGGAGAGAGGTTCCCGTGCAGAGGTCGGTGAGCTGGACGGTGCCCAGCGGGAGTGACGTGGAGATGGCGGTGCCCGACGCGGAGAGACCCGGCAGGCCGCTGAATGCCACGGCGGGACGAGTGGCGGTGGGGAGAGAGAGGCTCGCGGCGGGCAGGAGGCCTGCGTGGGCCAGAGAGGCGGGCACAACGAGGCGGGCCGATCGGAGGGTCGGTGACTGGCGGACAAGAAACGATGCGATCGCGAGGGACAACGAGAGGTCGCTCGACAGGGAGGTGCGGAGGGCGATGGAGGCGACGAGGCGAGCGGCGGGGAGGGCGAGAGAGGGCGGCCGGCGGGACGTGGAGGGGGGGGCGGCCCGAGGTGGCGGAGCAGAGACGATGGTTGCGGCGGATAGCCGAAGCCGTGGGCGCCGTGGGGCTGCCGGGAAGGGTTGTGCCCATAAGGGACCGGCGGGGAGAGAGAGGGGCACTCGGACTTGTGGGGAGGATATTGCCAGCCAGGGAGGGGGAGGGTGGAGAGGGGGAGGAGGGGGGTGGGAGAGGGGGGGAGGGAGGGGAGGGGGAGGGAGGGGGTGGAGAGGGGGAGAGTGGGAGAGGGGGTGGACAGGGAGAGGGAGGCAGAGGGGGTGGAGAGGGAGGGAGGGAGAGGGGTCTGTTGAGATTTTGGGGGAGAATCATTCCGTTTAGGAACCGTGAGGGAGAGGGGGTGGAGAGGGGGAGGGAGGGAGGGAGAGTGGGAGACGGGGAGGGAGGGAGAGGGGGTGGATAGGGGGAGGGAGGGAGAGGGGGTGGACAGGGAGAGGGGGTGGAGAGGGGGAGGGAGAGGGGTCTGTTGAGATTTTGGGGGAGAATCGTTCCGTTTAGGAACCGTGAGGGATAGGGAGGGCAGGAGAGGGATGGAGGTAGAGAATGAGATGGACATCGGGTGATGAAAGGAAAGGGTGAGCGGGGGAGGCGGGGGGTAGAAATGAAGGAGAGAGGGTGGGATGTGTGAGAGGAACGGAGCGAGGTGGCTGTGGTGCACTGCAGGTTCACTTCCCTCACTTTAGTTGTGATGATGATGATGATGGGCTGAGTCACGACCCCAATCAGGGATTGAACCTGGCCCCCTTTCCCACTGAGCCACGTTGCCGGGGGGTTCATCGCTAACTGCTCGTTCACCGTTGGTTCTTCACGGGCGATCATATTTAAATATTTTGACTTGAAGAGGATTGGTCATTCGTTTGCCGAACACGACGATTGTGCGTGTATGCGCCATGTGCTGACGCGTCGCGAGAATCGTCATTTGAGAATTAATTTACAAACTGTAACTCGATGTCGGGATGTTCAAATGTAGTTACTTCATGTTCATTGTAAAAAAATATTGTTTTATCATTTCCACCGCCCTCTGCGGGACATCGATTGCTCAAACCCAAAAGCGAGATAGACACAGACAAGGAGACAGAGAGAGACACGGAGAAACACAGAGAGAGTTGGAGACGGAGAGACATGGGGAAAGAGATGGGGAGAACTACAGAGAGACAGACAGAGAGACACAGAGAGACAGACACAGAGAGAGAGACAGACACAGAGAGACACAGAGAGAGAGACACAGAGAGACAGAGAGAGACATGCACACAGAGAGACAGAGAGAGACAGAGAGAGACACAGAGAGACACAGAGACACCGAGAGACAGAGAGATACATGGCCACACAGAAAGATAGAGAGAGACATGGGGAGAGAGACAGAGAGATACATGGCCACACAGAAAGATAGATAGAGAGAGGCATGGGGAAAGAGACAGGGAGATATCCACATAGAGACACAGAGTTAAAGAGCGACGATGTTAATGATGTTGATGATGGAGTTGACGCAAGGTAAATCAACACCCGTTCATAATAAAAATCATCCACCCACCACGACCGCTGTTGCTTGTTGCCAGCTCCTAGTGGTGCGATTCCGACCTTCTGCAGTCCGATCCAGAAATTGCCATTGGCCTGCGAGTGTGCCGATGCGAGTGGTTGGCGTTGACCACCCGGTCAGCCGATCCCTTGTGTAACGCGTGTCTGACGAGGCACACGCTGGGATGGGAGGCACCACACTTTATTTACTTGACAGTAACAGCTACGGCAAGGCTATTCTACACCCCAACGAGAGGGAGGGACGATTCTTCACGCCCGGAGCCTCAACACTCTCGGCTCCCACCGGCGTGACCGTGCACCAGAGGTCGCAACCGGGTACCCGATACCCGTACCCTACCCAATACCCAGCTACCCGTACCAGGCCGGGTACGGGTAGCCGGGTACCCGTTTGCGACCCTGGTGCGGCCGGGTACGGGTAGGCCGTGAGTCACTGGTGAGTCACCGTTTGTCACTCATTTCGGGTAGGGTACGGGTAGGCCGTGAGTCACTGGTGAGTCACCGTTTGTCACTCATTTCGGGTAGGGTACGGGTAGGCCGTGAGTCACTGGTGAGTCACCGTTTGTCACTCATTTCGCGTAGGGTACGGGTAGGCCGTGAGTCACTGGTGAGTCACCGTTTGTCACTCATTTCGGGTAGGGTACGGGTAGGCCGTGAGTCACTGGTGAGTCACCGTTTGTCACTCATTTCCGGTAGGGTACGGGTACGGGTAGGCCGTGAGTCACTGGTGAGTCACCGTTTGTCACTCATTTCGCGTAGGGTACGGGTAGGCCGTGAGTCACTGGTGAGTCACCGTTTGTCACTCATTTCGGGTAGGGTACGGGTAGGCCGTGAGTCACTGGTGAGTCACCGTTTGTCACTCATTTCGCGTAGGGTACGGGTAGGCCGTGAGTCACTGGTGAGTCACCGTTTGTCACTCATTTCGGGTAGGGTACGGGTAGGCCGTGAGTCACTGGTGAGTCACCGTTTGTCACTCATTTCCGGTAGGGTACGGGTACGGCTGGGGAACGGCTACCCGTACCCGTACCCGGCCGGGTACGGGTACGGGTACCCATTTGCGACCCTGGTGCGGCCGGGTACGGGTAAGGAATCAAAACCCGTTTGCGACCTCTGCCGTGCACCATGCGAGCCCCACACTCACCGTCCCACACTGTCCCAAGGCCCCGCATCCTTGTTCCCTTCCCCGAGCATGGCCCCCCCCGCCTCTTGCCACGTCACTTCCCCTGACTCTCCCGATGGCACCCGAGCCAACGTGACAGGCCCCTAGAGTCCCATCGGCAGGCGAGTGCAGGTGTAAATTATGCAGGAGACGAGTTGACGGAGGCAACACGTATTTATTTATAACACCCTATACAGCCTAGGAACACAGCCTACGGCTACGCGTGCCTGACACCGGCTACGCTCTCAGCTCCTCCGGCTGAGTACTTCCTAGGGGAGGCTATCTGACCCGACCTAGCCAGGGTACGGGTCCCAACCACCGGACCATCAAACCCGGCCCTGATAAGGACGTCAGGCCGTGAGTACCCAGGGTCTCACCACTGAGCCACACAGAGTCCCGGCCCTGATAAGGGCGTCGGGGCAAGGGGTCTAGGGTCCTATCCAGCTTGCTCCGTCTTCATTCTTCACTGGCTTCAACGACTCCCCGAGCTCTCTCGCGCACCGCCCTATATACCCCCCTGCCCCCGAGGGGCGGGGCTGTATGCGGACGTCGATGTAGACACCCCACGCACGGACAGTGATGTAGACACCGCAACGTGACGGCTCGCTACACCGCGGTACGTACCACCTCTACACTGGTGAGGGAGCGCGTCACCACACAATAGTCACACCCCAGGGACGCCATTTACGTCCCTACATCACCCCCACCCTCCCTTTGTGAAACTCGGCCGTCTCGGCAGACCAACCTGTATATACGACGACGCTACACGTGGACCTCCAACATCAACGCAGCAACAATAACAACTCGAACTAAGCAAAATACGTATTTACACAATATACAGAACACGGCGAACAAGAGAGCATAGCGGGGTCAATTAAAGGCCTCATTATACCTGTGCAGTAACACCATCATCATCACCACATTCATCGAACTGCACAGGTCTGTCATCGTCGTCATCGTCATTGTCATCGTCGTCATCGTCATTACTGGAGTCAAGTCTCAAGATACTACTGTCATTGGTGAGTGTAGAACACCATAATACGTATCGTATGAGAGAGAGTGAATGTATAATATTAAGATTTTATAATTAAATAGATTTAAGTAAAATATATATATAAAGTATAAATATACATATTTTAAACATTCTGGTACCCACACACATATACGGAAATTCCTAGGGGGCCAATCCTACTTCGCGGATTGTCACCTATCGCGAGGGGTTCCGGTCCCCATTAACCGCGATCAACGAGGGATCACTGTACAACTATTTACAAGGCCGGCCCATCACCCAGACAAAACCTCCCCGCACATGTGGCACCGCACCCGAACACACGATGAGCCCGGATTAGCCATTGACCCACGTGGCACCCACGACTGCCGTAAGGTAGCGATGTTCACGATGACCCAAGACAATCGTGGATGGGTGGATGGGGTGAGGTGGGGGTCAATACAATGACAACTTGGTGGGAAAGTCGACATGTTTCTTGCCGTGGAGAGACTCGGTCTGCTCGCCTACCTCGCCCCCCCCGTCATGGGAACGTGGAGTTTCCAGCGTTGTCACATTTAGGAATCAACGTGCAGTTTCATGGTATTTTGCAGCTGCACATTCCCACGTTACAAGCCACTTCGTTGAGCCGTCATTTGTGGCGAGGTCGCTTCTGAAACAAAGCCACAGACACTCAGTGGGCCCTGACCTTGGTAATGTAAAAGTGTGGTTGAGTTATATTCTTGGTTCTTTCGGTAAAGTCACGTAGATATGAATATTTTTGTATTTAAAATGTTTTATTAAATTTTATTTATTTCGGTAAAGTCACGTAGATATGAATATTTTCGTATTTTAATTTAATTTTTTAATTTTAATTAGATTTAAATTTTATTTCTTTCGGTAAAGTCACATAGATATGAATATTTTTGTATTTTAATTAGATTTTTTAATTTAATTTTATTTCTTTCGGTAAAGGCACGTCCATAGAAAATTTAAATAATAAAATATAATTATAATAAAAGCAAAAAACCCACAACTATGACCACTTTGAAAAACGTCGACCAGCCAAATAGTCTCCAAACGCGCGACGTTGATTCTATAAATGTGGAGAAAATTTCACGCGACCACGGAGAGACACCGCAAAGTCTAGATTTGAAGCTTTCGTGACTGCAATGATTCATACTCTTCAGTTTTTTCGGTAAAAGTCACGTAGGAAAAATAAATAATAAAAATAAATAATAAAAATAGTTTTTATTATAAAAAAGAAACATAAATAATAAAAATATATAACAAAACTACTTTTTTATATAATAAATATTTTTTATTATAATTTATTTGTATTATTTATAATAAAAAATATATATATTTTTTTATTTTTACCTACGTGACTTTACCGACAAAAACCTAAGAGCATATAGACACCGCAAAACTCAGGGTTGGGATTGAACCCACGACCTGCGTACCAGGCGAGGTAGTTAACGTCTCCTAGCCACCGTGATGATGATGAGAGAGAGAGACACGCAGCAGACTGTATGAAAATTCATCGTCTCGGTTCTTTCGGTAAAGTCACGTAGAAGGGAAATAATAAAATAATAAAAATAAAACATAATAAAATACAATTCTCACAAATTTTATTTTATGTTTTGTTTTTAGTGAGAATTGTATTTTAGTGAGAATTGGAATTTATTATGTTTTATTTTTATTATTTTATTATTTCCCTTCTACGTGACTTTACCGAAAGAACCAAGAAGATGAATCCCTGCAGTCACGAAAGCTTTAAATCGAAAACTGTATGAACATTTCCATTTGAAGAGAGACAAAGGCGGCCGGGCGTGGTGCTGGTCACCCACCCCTCTGCTAGCAGCACTTGCCCCTACAGCCTGCTACTACAGGCTACACGGGGCGTCTTTGTCTTTGCCTTCATAGCTGCTGCTGCTACTCGCTAACAGCACTTGCGCCTACAGTCTGTGCGAGGAGCGGCTTTGTCTGTGTACCGTACAATGATTCGCGTCTGCTAACCGCTATTAAAACATAAATAACAATTTCGATTTAAAGCTTTCGTGACTGCAGGGATTCATCTTCTTGGTTCTTTTGGTAAAGTCACGTAAAAGGGAAGTAATAAAATAATAAAAATAACACATAATAAAATATTTTATTGTTTTATAAATTATAGAAATAAAGCAATACAATATTTAATTGGTTTATAATTTATTTTATGAAGTTTACATTTTATTATTTTATTATTTCCATTCTACGTGACTTTACCGAAAAAAACAATAAATTATTTAACATAATAAAGTATTTTTTTACGTTTTATTATTATTTCCATTCTACGTGACTTTACCGAAAGAACCAATAATTTATTAAACAAAGTATTTTACGATGTTTTATTTTTATTATTTCCATTCTACGTGACTTTACCTAAAGAACCAAGAAGATAAATAACAATGTTTAAAGCACGGCAACGTCACAATGAAAGCTTATAGCCCACGAGTAACATAAACAAATCGTTGCAAGTGCACCAATGTGAACGTGAGAGGGCGAGACATGATGGGTAGTCACCAGGCCTCGCCTCACGTCGGGGGACCACGGCCTCGCCTAGCGACTCCGGCCCAACGAGCCCGGCCTGAGATCCAGGCGAGCGCCCAGGCTGAGGCCTAAACAACTCCCTCACCAAGCTCCCAAAATGAATCGTTAAAGAATTATTAACTCTTTAACGATTAATTTTTGCAAGCGAACGAAATCTAATTTGCTAATCGATGCGGGAAAGTCACGAAGGTTAAAAGAATAACATTATTAAAGTAATAATAGAAATAAAATAATAAATCACGACGTGTCGTCATCAGCTGGGCCCGTCACAGCTACATTCGCTGTATTTCTACTAAAACTTTTATTAAGTTTTAATTTTATTTTTTACCCTACGTGAAAAAAAACTTAAAGAGTACACACACACAACATTTATACGTACAACATTTATACGTACAACATTTATACACACAACATTTATACACACAACATTTATACATACCACATTTATACATACAACATTTATACATACAACATTTATACATACAACATTTATACATACAACATTTATACATACAACATTTATACATACAACATTTATACATACAACATTTATACATACAACATTTACACACACAACATTTACACACACAACATTTACACACACAACATTTACACACACAACATTTACACACACAACATTTATACATACAACATGTACACACACAACATGTACACACACAACATTTACACACACAACATTTATACACACAACATTTATACACACAACATTTATACACACAACATTTATACACACAACATTTATACACACAACATTTATACATACCTAGTTGAAAAACCCGCCTTTTCTGCGTGTCTCTCCGTGTGATGATGGGAGCTTCTGGAAGTCTCTAGAAGTCACTAGAATTCGCTGGAAGTCTCTAGAAGTCACTAAAAGTCACTAGAAGTCACTGTAAGTCACTAGAAGTCACTAGAATTCGCTGGAAGTCACTAGAAGTCACTAGAATTCGCTGGAAGTCACTAGAATTCGCTGTGAGTCACTAGAAGTCACTAGAAGTCACTATAATTCGCTGTGAGTCACTAGAAGTCACTAGAAGTCTCTAGAAGTCACTAAAAGTCACTAGAAGTCACTATAATTCGCTGTAAGTCACGAGAAGTCGCTAGAATTCGCTGGGAGCTACAATGAGATGTGTCACCTTGAATCGAAATGTTGAGAAAATGGCGGAACGCGTCACCTGGCTTCACACAAAGATGGAGCCCCGCCCACCCACTCAGCCAATCAGCAGCCCCCCTCTCACACACCCACGCCTCAGCCAATCAGCAACCGTCTTACTCAGCCACTCAGCCAATCAGCAACGCCTCACACACCCACGCCTCAGCCAATCAGCGACCGTCTTACTCAGCCACTCAGCCAATCAGCAGCCCCCCTCTCACACACCCACGCCTCGGCCAATCAGCAATCGGCTCACTCAGCCACTCAGCCAATCAGCAATCGTCTTACTCACACACCCACGCCTCAGCCAATCAGCAACGCCTCACACACCCACGCTTCAGCCAATCAGCAACCGTCTTACTCAGCCACTCAGTCGTCCAGCTCCCCCCACCAAACGCTTGGATTACGTACAGTGCCGAGTCTCTCTCACTCTGTGTGTCTCTCTCTGTGTGTGTCTCTCTCTGTGTGTCTCGCAAAAGAGAAATAATAAAATAATAAAAATACAACATAAAGTCGCGTACAAGGGAAATGATAAAATAGTAACAATTAAACATAAAGTCGCATGGAAGGGAAATAATAATATAATAAACATAAAGTCGCGTAAAAGAGAAATAAAATGATACAAATAGAACAAAGTCGCATAGAAGGGAAATAATAAAATAATAATTCACCATAAAGGCACGTAGAAGGGAAATAATAAATAATAACATTTAAACAAAGTTGCGTAGAAGGGAAATAATAAAATAATAAAAATACAGCATAATAAAATAATTATTTTTATACGTAATCAAATAATTATTTTTATTATGTTTTGTTTTTATTACGTAGAATGGAAATAATAAAATAATAAAATATTTTATTATGTATAAAAATAAAACATAATAAAATTATTATTTTTTTATTTCCATTCTACGTGACTTTGCCGAAAGAACCAAGAATTATTTTATTATACGTAATAAAATAATTATTTTATTGTTTTTTTAAAATATTTTATTATTTCCATTCTACGTGACATAATAAAATAAAACGTAATAAAATAAATATTTTATTATGATTTATTTTTAGTATTTTTTAATTTCCATTCTACGTGAGTTTACCGAAAGAACCAAGAATTGTTTTATTATGTATAATAAAATATTTTTTTATTATGTATAATTACTGCAGGAATACATTTTTAAAAGGAAACCCCGTTGCTGCGCTGAAGGTGATGAGCGTGTTTCACTGCGACAACAACAACAAGCCGCCAAGAGGCTTCCTCGGGGTGCAGCTCTCAGCTGGCGCCTCTCGCGTTCTCACGAGCGCCGCCTGCCGCCCAGAGGCGGGAGTCTTCAGCGCAGCGAGCAACTCGCGCCGCACTTTTACATCAACTAAGATGCGGGTTTATTAAACTGCAAATCCTAATCAAAAATCGAGGGCGACGAGACGTCAAGATGGGTCACCAATGTGAACATGTCACCAACAATAACGCTGGCGCGCTACATTTAAAATTTTATTTAAGAAAAATATTCCTCGTGGAGGATGCGGGAATCGAACTTAACATCGAAGAGTTTAGTGCGTTTAGTGGCGTGCTCACGCTACCAACGACACTAAACTCTTGGTAGCATCGCGAGGGTCCTAGTGTAGTTACTAGTGTGCCAGTTGTGTGTGTTAGCGAGCTCTTTGTTCATTTTATTACGTTTTATTTTTATTATAAAACGTAATAAAATAATTATTTTATTATGTATAATAAAATCATTATTTACTATAATATAATTATTTTATTATGTTATAATTTTATTATAAAACATAATAAAAGAATTAATTTATTACGTATAATAAAATAATTATTATAATAAAATATTTTTTTTATTATATTTTATTTTTATTATAATAAAAATAGTAAATTAATTATTTTGTTATGTTTTCTTTTGATTATTTTTTTTATTTCCATTCTACGTAATAAAAATAAAACATAATAAAATAATTATTTTAGTACGTATAATAAAAAAAATACTTTATTATGCTTTATTTTGATTTTTTTATTATTTCCATTCTACGTAATAAAAATGAAACGTAATAAAATAATTATGTTAGTATGTATAATAAAATAATTATTTTGTTATGTTTTATTTTGATTTTTTTATTATTTCCAATCTACGTAATAAAACATAATAAAATAATTATTTTAGTATGTATAATAAAAGATTTATTTTATTATATTTAATTTTGATTATTTTATTATTTCCATTCTACGTAATAAAAATAAAACGTAATAAAATAATTATTTTAGTATGTATATTTTTAGAATATTTTTTATTTCTCGTCACATCTCATTCGCCTTAACTGGGGCTTCTAAACAGCAAAATCGAGGGCGACGAGACGTCAAGCTGGTTCACCAATGTGAACATGTCACCAACAATAACGCTGGCGCGTTACAGAGGATGCGGGCATCGATCCGGCTACCTTAACAACGGAGTGCTCAGTATAATTAGTAGCGTGCTCACGCTACCAACTACGCTGATCACTCCGTAGCATCGCGAGGGTCCTAGTGAAGTTGGTAGCGTGCAAGTTGTGTGTGTTAGCGAGCTCTGTGTTGAATAAATGTCAAAATAATATTCGCCTGTGCAGGATGCGGGCATCGAACTCGCCACCTCTCTCAAGGTCCCCTCGAAGGATGTGAGAGTCACGTGGGGTCTGTGGTGCAATGGATAGCGCGGCTGCCTGCGGATAAGAAGGTTGTAGGTTCGATTCCTGCCAGGCTCGATATGTATATTGTTTATAGGTATTTTTTATTTCTCGTCACATCTCTAACGTCTTAAAGGGGCTTTAAAACAGCAAAATTGAGGGCGACGAGACGTCAAGCTGGTTCACCAATGTGAACATGTCACCAACAATAACGATGGATGTTACATTTAAAATTTGATTTAAAAAAAATTCCTCGTGGAGGAGGCTGGCATCGATCCGGCGACCTAAAGATCGGAGAACTCAACGTACTTAGTGGCGTGCTCACACTACCAGGTACGCTGATGTCTCCGTAGCATCGAGAGGGTCCTAGTGTCGTTGGTAGCGTGCAAGCTGTGTGTGTCATCTTCTTGGTTCTTTCGGTAGTCACGTAGAATGGAAATAATAAAAATAAAAATAAAACATAATAATATAATTATTTTATTATACATAATAAAATAATTATACATAATAAAATAATTATTTTATTTGTATAATGATTATTTTATTATGTATAATAATTATTTTATTATGCATAATATAATAATTATTTTATTATGTTTTATTTTTATTATTGGCTGAGATGGTAGCGCGCTCGAGAAAAGAGAAGTGAACACATCTCAAATGCACGTCCAGTACAAGGATAGACGGTGTGAAATGTCTTGCTAACAACACAGAGCTCGCTAACACACACAACTGGCACGCTAGTAACTACACTTGAGCCCTCTCGATGCCAATAAGAGTTTAGTGTAGCTGATAGCGTGAGCACGCTAACAGATGCACTGATCTCTTTGATGTTTAGGTCGCCGGATCGATTCCCGCATCCTCCACGAGGAATATTTTTTTTAATCAATTTTTTAATGTAACGTCCATCGTTCACATTGGTGAACCAGCTTGACCTCTTGTCGTCCTCGATGTTGCTGTTTTGAAGCCCCTGTTAAGACGTTAGAGATGTGACAACAACAACAACAACAATAAGACAACTTAGATTAAGTCCATCAGTCTAACTCTGTACTACAACAAACAAACTAACATGGCTAAACCAATACACTTTTCGAAATCACCAAAATAAAGCCATGAAAGCAAAATTTCGATCAACAATGTTTCTTTTAATAAACAGCAAATCCCAATCAAGCGGTCAGTGCCTTGCCCAATGGACTCACCAAATGTGCAACGTTTTCTATTTGAATAAATGTAAAACAAGTATAACCCGTAAAAACAAAGTTTTTCACTCTAAATCCTTCATATGCGTGGCGGCTAGAGTCCTCTCGTCCTCTGGCTTGAGATGGCTGCCACCTATGGGTCAGATGATTGCCTGCCACCATTAAGCAATTGGTAATAAAATATTTAATTTGTTTTCCCTAAACAGTGTAACATTTTGGACATTTTTTTTCACGAACATTAATTGTCTCGCACAACGAGTCTGTGTGCAAAATGTCAGCTCGATTGGATCACGGGAAGTGGGTTAAAAAACGAGCGAAAGATTTGCACGGTCCTAAGCAAGCGAACTTAATATAAAGGATTTAAGAATATATTCGCCTGTGGAGGACGCGGGGATCGATCCCGCGACCTCTCGCATGGGAAGCGAGACTGCGCCACTCGCCCAGCGCGTGAAGGTGTCACGCGCTGGGCTCCTACACGGTGACGTTCAGCCACATCCATGATGAGTTCCAGATTTGAAGCTTTCGTGACTGCAATGATTCATACTCTTAGGCTTTTTTCAGTAAAGTCACTTATTAAATTCTCGATTTGAAGCTTTCGTGACTGCAATGATTCATACTCTTAGGCTTTTTTCAGTAAAGTCGCTCATTAAATTGTAGATTTGAAGCTTTCGTGACTGCAATGATTCATACTCTTAGGCTTTTTCGGTAAAGTCACTCATTAAAGCATAAAACCCACGACGTTTCGATCGCCACACATTAACATAATTTATTAATGACGTCAGTTAGAGTCGCCACTCGTTGTGGGAGGGGCTGTTGCTGGTACCCCGGGAGTGACGTCATGTCACCTGCTGCCGCGTGACGTCACCAGCTGCAGCTTCGCGCGTGCAGTGAAATCCGAGGTGAGAAATTCTCATCGTTGTGGTTGTTGTTGTGGTTGTTGTTGTTGTTGTTGTTTACCAAGCTAGAGCCTCGCTCTCTCTCTCGTAGGGATGCCACTAGAGCAGCAGCAGCAGCTGCTTGTGAATCGATGTCCAAGTTGGAACTTTACAACGCGGGGCCTAGACACGCGGGGCCTTGCCTCCTGCTCTCGCCTGGTTGCGTTTGCTTTAATTCCCTCCCTTAAGTTTAATTTGTCTTCACGCGGCTCGCTACTTTGTCACTTTGGTTTACTGTAGATATTAACGCAGTTTTTTTTTTCGTTTTTTTACCAGCCCAAGCCCGCCTGAGCTGCTGTACCGCTCTTGTTTACAGAAGCTACCTGCCCACAACAACAACAAGGTGGGTGGGCTTTGTCAACGCGTGTCTCGGTGTTTTGACTTAAAACTTTAGTAACTGCAGCAATTAATATTCTTGGTTCTTTCGGTGAAGTCACGGAGATAGAAAATTTTGTAAAAATAACATAATAAAATGAATAAAAGTAAACAAATTTGTAAATAAATAAAAACCACGACGTTTCGATCGCAACACAAGTGGCATTCATTTGATTTTATTATCTGTTGTTATTGTCTATCTACGTGACTTTACCGAAAGAACCAAGAATACCCGTGGAAATGTGTATCGGTCAAAGACGCTAAACGCGTGCTGATGTTGACTCTAAATGTGGAGGGGAAACCCGGGAGATTCGGAGGAAAATCCACGCGACCACGGAGAGAGAGACACGCAAACTCCAAATATACAGCAGCAGCAGGCGTCAGGGTCGGGATCGAACCCACGATTTCCTGTATACCAGGTGAGGTAGTCAACATCTCACCACGGAGAGAGAGAGAGACACGCAAACTCCAAATATACAGCAGCAGCAGCAGGCGTCAGGGTCGGGATCGAACCCACGACTTCCTGTATACCAGGCGAGGTAGTTAACATCTCACCATGGAGAGAGAGAGACACGCAAACTCCAAATATACAGCAGCAGCAGCAGGCGTCAGGGTCGGGATCGAACCACGACTTCCTGTATACCAGGTGAGGTAGTTAACATCTCACCACGGAGAGAGAGAGAGAGACACGCAAACTCCAAATATACAGCAGCAGCAGGCGTCAAGGTCCGGATTGAACCCACGACTTCCTGTATACCAGGCGAGGTAGTCAACATCTCACCACGGAGAGAGAGAGACACGCAAATTCCAAATATACAGCAGCAGGTGTCAGGGTCGGGATCGAACCCACGACTTCCTGTATACCAGACGAGGTAGTTAACATCTCACCACGGAGAGAGAGACACGCAAACTACAAATATACAGCAGCAGGCGTCAGGGTCGGGATCGAACCCACGACCTCCTGTATACCAGGTGAGGTAGTTAACATCTCACCATGGAGAGAGAGAGACACGCAAACTCCAAATATACAGCAGCAGGCATCAGGGTCAGGATCGAACCCACGACTTCCTGTATACCAGTTGAGGTAGTTAACATCTCACCACGGAGAGAGAGAGAGAGACACGCAAACTCCAAATATACAGCAGCAGCAGGCGTCAGGGTCGGGACCGAACCCACGACTTCCTGTATACCAGGCGAGGTAGTTAACATCTCACCACGGAGAGAGAGAGACACGCAAACTCCAAATATACAGCAGCAGCAGGCGTCAGGGTCGGGATCGAACCCACTACTTCCTGTATACCAGGTGAGGTAGTCAACATCTCACCACGGAGAGAGAGAGACACGCAAACTCCAAATATACAGCAGCAGCAGGCGTCAGGGTCGGGATCGAACCCACGACTTCCTGTATACCAGGCGAGGTAGTTAACATCTCACCACGGAGAGAGAGAGAGAGACACGCAAACTCCAAATATACAGCAGCAGGCGTCAGGGTCGGGATCGAACCCACGACTTCCTGTATACCAGGCGAGGTAGTTAACATCTCACCATGGAGATACGAGGGCTTCCAGGCATATTTATGACCATTTGCCCTCTCATTGTGTGCAATAACAGCCTGTGTGATGAATTTGGGAAACTTTTTCACGACATCATGAATATATGAATAAGTATAGACGTGTAAGTCACGTGTGACTGTGTTTTTGCATTCATCTGTGCCTCGATACTGACGTGTAGGTGGTGTGGATATTATTTTTTTCTGTCTACAGCTGACGTTTGGTCTGATGGAGCAAAGACACTCAGCACAGCTCAGTACGGCAAGGCAACAATGCGACCAGCGTGGATACAGCACGGAGCGGACTGGAAATTTGACACAGCACCAGAGAGCACACACAGGAGAGAAACCCTTCAAGTGCACTGTGTGTGGGAAGGCATTTTCACAGTCATATAATCTTAAAAGACACCAGAGAACACACACGGGAGAGAAACCTTTCAAGTGTACTCTGTGCGGGAAGGCGTTTTCTTTTTTACATCATCTCGTAATACACCAGAGAACACACACGAGAGAGAAACCCTTCAAGTGCAGTGTGTGTGGGAAGGCGTTTGCACAGTCATCAGATCTTAAAAAACACCAGAGAACACACACAGGAGAGAAACTCTTCAAGTGCACTGTGTGTGGGAAGGCATTTGCATGGCCATCTGCTCTTCAGATCCACAAGAGAACACACACAGGAGAGAAACCCTTCAAGTGCAGTGTGTGTAGGGAGGGATTTTCACAGTCACATAATCTTAAAAGACACCAGAGAACACACACAGGAGAGAAACCCTTCAAGTGCAGTGTGTGTGGGAAGGCGTTTTCTCTTTTACATCATCTCGTAATACACCAGAGAACACACACAGGAGAGAAACCCTTCAAGTGCAGTGTGTGTGGGAATGCATTTGCACAGTCATCAGATCTTAAAAAACACCAGAGAACACACACGGGAGAGAAACCCTTCAAGTGCACTGTGTGTGGGAAGGCATTTGCACAGTCATCAGATCTTAAAAAACACCAGAGAACACACACAGGAGAGAAACCCTTCAAGTGCAGTGTGTGTGGGAAGGCGTTTGCACTTGCATCTACTCTTGTAAAACACCAGAGAACACACACGGGATAGAAACCCTTCAAGTGCATTCTGTGCGGGAAGGCGTTTTCAGATTCTTCCAATCTTCAAGCACACCAGAGAAGACAAGCATCAGAAGATCCACAAGGACTGGAGTCTGAAATCAGCTTGTGAAAGTCAAAGTGCTGCAATGAGCCCATCCCTCATCAAACAAGAACCGGAAGAAAATCCCAGCTTGGACACTTTGAAAGAAATCAAGGTGAAATATGAAGAGGTGAAGGTGAAATGTGAAGATGAAGATTCAACTCCAAAATGTGACCTTCACATCGATGGAGGCAACGTGAAGCAGGAGGAGAATTCTGACTGTGAGGCAGAGCGAGGCAACTCCCAGCAGTTTGTGGAAGTGGAGGTGTGGGTGGACTTCCTCTGAGACAACACGAAGTCAAATGGAGACCCGGTAGATGTGTAAACTTGAGACGATGTCGCTCCAATAGATGCACCTTTGTCACAGGCCTTTAATGACAAGAATGTGAATTTGAACACCCAATTCTTAGGTTCTACCTGCAGGGTAAGAGCGGCCAGTCTTTGTGGACCTGTGTGTTGGGTAGATCTCTAACCAGGAGCGAGAGCCAATAAGCTCCCAAGCATTCACTATGTTATAATTGCTTTTACATGGTGCTTACTTAATCCGCTCAGCAACTCGGAGTTTTGTATCGTATCTCGTCTCAAACACTCGAAGAGCACCCCAAGTGGCAGCTGCCCCTGTGTGGCACAAGGTGGTGGCCCTGCACCGGCCTGCGTGTGGACAAGAGCCTGTCGGTAGGGGGCGATGGTTGATGTGGCATCTCAGTTGTGGAGTTTGTAGGTAATGTTTAGAATTTGCTACATTTTGACCCAGACGCCAACATGCAATGACCTACTCGTTTTGAATGACGCAATTTTATGTTTCACATCCACTGTTTAGTAGAGGGTGCATTCTTTAAATAGCTCCTTGTTAATAAGACGTTATCTAAACTAAATTGTTTAATTTTGGAAGAACGTAATCAACCAGGTAGGGTGTTGACTGTTGTGTTGGCCGACTCTGTTGTGTTGCATTATATTTCTAAGTTCACTGTTTGTTTTCTCATTCACTTGTTGCACCTGATGATGGTTGCTTGTGTTCCAATCGAAACGTCGTATTCTGTTATTTAATTTCTTTCTCCGTGACTTTACCGACGCAGCAAGTTTCACTGCAGTAATTCAATGTTGTCGATTTGCCTGTCAGTAGTTTAGAATGAATACTTGTCTGATTGTGCGCGTACATTGAACATTTTGTCTGAGGGTCAAGCATCGAGTCAGCGATGTCGGGGCAAAGTGTGTGTGTGTTTGTAAGTAGCCTGTAGAGATCACTCAGGCTAGACCCGTTATTCTTGTGATACAGCTCAAAGGGTACTTTTGTGTTTCAAGGAAGTATCTGCCTCTGGAGTAGGGAGCATGCAATAGGGAGCATGCTCGGATCATCCATCAGTTACAAGGCGTACCGCTTAAACGTTTCACGTAGAGGAGATGCATTCTCATTAATGATGGACTCGCAGAAGGCCGTGGGATTTATATTTTGTGTAAAACGTTCCTTTGTTTCGTGGAGAGACCGAATAAATGAAAGACGTCTTGTCTGCTGATCTTGTTCATTTCTGTGTACATCGATATCCCACATTGCTTACACATACACACCACACACAAATAGAAACAAGAACGACTTGCGGGGATGGGCAAAGATTGATGAATCTTTGACAATGGAGCTAGTTGAACGTGTTCGATTCAACATATCTCTGTCTCTGTCCGTCTGTGTCTCTGTTCGCCTCTGTGTGTCTCTCTGCCTGTGTCTCTCTGTCCACGTCGTCTCTGTACCTGTCTCTGTGTTGCTCTCGTCTGTGTCTGTCCGCCTGTCTTGTCAGTCTGTGTGTGTCTCTATCAGCGTCTGTCTAACCGTAGTTAACGACTGTCAGCAGCAGGTGCCCGGTCAACTCCCACGACTACACGGCCACTCAAACTTGCTCCCAACACAGACAAAGATCCCCCGTGTAGCCTGAACAGAATGTTGGGGCAAGTGCTGTTAGCTAGCACCTAACACAAAGACAAAGATCCCCTGTGTAGCCTGATACGGCCGGTATTGGCGAAGAAAATGTACTATGGCCAAGAGTTCCCGACGAGTAACACAGCAGCGGGTCTCCGCCGGAGACAGCACACGGCTTCCGTAAGCCACTACGCGTTCGACGCCGTCCCTAGATTGGGACAGGACAGCCCCAATCCCCGTGTCACTCGCGTTGGTATCGAGGATAAATGGCCGAGTAAAATCCGGATAGTCCAGCGTCGGTGCTGATGCCAACCGATCGCGTAGCTCTGAAATGCCGCCTCCTCCGCCGGTCCCCAACTGAGCCTCCGGCCCTTCGCCGTAAGGAGGTGTAAAGGCCTCGCAATCGTGGCAAAGTCCGGCACGAACCTGCGGTAATAAGCGAACCCGACGAACCGACGCACGTCCCCCACTGAGGCCGGAGTCGGCCAGTTCCGGACGCACGCCGTCTTCTCCGGGTCCGTGGCCACCCCGTCCGAGCTGACTATGTGGCCCAAATAGCGCACGGATCGCTGCAACAGGTGACACTTTTTAGGCTTAAACTTCAATTTAGCGGAATGCATCCTCGCAAACACCGCGTCCAATCTCCGCAGATGTTCCTCAAACGTGCGGCTGAAGACGATAACATCGTCCAAATATATCAGACACGTGTCCCACTGCAGACCGGTCAACACGAGTTCCATCAATCGCTGGAACGTCGCCGGGGCGGCGTTCAAGCCCATTGGGAGACAAATTGAAACAAGCCCTGCGGCGTACGGAAAGACATCTTTTCCCTCGAGGACTCGTCCAGGGAAAGTTGCCAAAATCCCGATGAAAGATCGAGAGTAGATAAAAACTTCGCCCCAGACAAGGCATCGAGGGAGTCATCCATACACGGCAGGGGGTACGCATCCGCAACGGACACTTTATTCAACCTGCGAAAATCGACACAAAACCGCAATTTCCCATCCTTTTTCTTCACAAGGACCACTGGAGCAACCCACGGACTGTTGGACGGGGAAATAATGTCGGCGGCCAGTATATCCTCTACTGCGCCCCGTATGGCTGCGGGTCCCCGACTCCCCGTACTCCGCCGACGGTGTTTGACGCGGTGGCGACACAATAGCGTCTTCCCGCATAGCCAAGATGGTGGCTTCCCATGGAGACAAGATGGCGGCTTCCCACGGAGACAAGATGGCGGCTTCCCGCATAGCCAAGATGGTGGCTTCCCACGGAGACAAGATGGCGGCTTCCCGTGGAGACAAGATGGTGGCTTCCCATGGAGACAAGATGGCGGCTTCCCGCATAGCCAAGATGGTGGCTTCCCACGGAGACAAGATGGCGGCTTCCCGCATAGCCAAGATGGTGGCTTCCCATGGAGACAAGATGGCGGCTTCCCGTGGAGACAAGATGGCGGCTTCCCGCGGTGACACTCAGCCAATCAGCCACTCAGCCACTCAGCAACTCAACCACTCAGCCACTCAGCCAATCAGCCACTCAGCCAATCAGCAACTCAGCCAATCAGCCACTCAGCCACTCAGCCACTCAGCAACTCAGCCACTTGCCGTCTCGTGCCCCTAACCACTCACCAACTCACCCACTCACCAACTCACCCATTCACTCACCCACTCACCCATTCACTCACTCACCCACTCACCAACTCACCCACTCACCAACTCACCCACTCACTCACCCACTCACTCACCCTCTCAGCCACTCACTCACCAACTCACCCATTCACCCACTCACCAACTCACCCACCCACCCACTCACCCACTCGTGCCCCGACCCATGCTCTGTCCGCCTGAGGCGTGTGTGGCACATTAGGAATGGATCACTCTTTTAAGGGTGTCCTTGTACAGCAAGGGAGTAAAGTGTGGTTCTGTGAAAGTCCTGATGTGCTGTGCAATGCATCAATGCATGTGTGTACAGCAGCATGTAATGTCTGAGTCGGGCCTGTAGGTGGCCGGCAGGGTTAATGAAGAACCGCACGTGTAGACCAGCCACGTGGTTAATGGCGTCTCGGAAGGATTGCTGCGTGTAACACGCGCTGTTGCATTTTACAGGTCAAGGACCCAAAGGTTGTTTTTGATCGTTATATAAATGTTCTAGATTTGTTCTAGACTTGTTTTAGACTTTAAGCTTGGCTTTGAATTGTTCGTTTGTGATATATGCAATTAGAGGCGTTTTAGCACTGTGCATTGTAAAGGGATGACGCACTGTAATTAGTTACTGTCATTGTAATTCTCTAACTCTAATACTGTTTAGTCTATAACCACGCCCATGTACCCAGAGTATGACTACTTGCAATTCTATTGAGCATAGAACACATGTAAAGTAGTAAGCTGTACAATGGTGATATACAGTACGTATACTGTACGCATACAGTACATATAATGGGTGTAAGATACCGATAGAAGTGGATGGTATAGATAGACATACAGCTTAGGATTAAAGTAATATTCGAATAGTGATGTGCAAATGTGATTGTCAAAGATAAGGTTAACAATCCGCATATCCAGCAACATAATACGTATGTACATCTCACGCATAATTGTACACTTCCGTTTGAATAAGGATGTGCATCTCCATGCATAATTCCGTGCTTCGTGTTAATTTGCAAATATTCACCCCCAATGTCCTCTAAACTGCTGCAAGTTTAGAGGATTATAAGCGACATACAGCCTGAAATATCAAAATTGGTGATCTCGAGCTTGATTTGGAATAAAATGTGCAAGTTTATACTTTACTGACTTTGTTTTATAAATATATTTAATGACAATCGTGTTGAGCGGGGTGCTTCTAGAAAACGAGTGTTTTATATTAAAAATGCTGCCATGAACTTTGAATGATCATCTGAATGGTTTAGCTTGTAAGCGTGGTTTATTATAATGTCCATATTAAATGTTTTTTGGGTTAGATCGCTTAAATATACAAATGTGTCGTTGAAACCCGCCACCACCCGACATGGCCAACTAGTAAGGATTGTCACGTAAACAGAACATGCAAATTCGTCACTAGTACAGCACACCGGTGTGTTGGAGAGCCAAGCCACAACATTTACAATGTGAGTACGACGTTTCGCTTGTAATTAAATCTAGCTTCAGTCAGTCGACAGCCAGATTTGGGGGGGGGGAATTACTGAGGCAATGTACATTAAGCGTGTGCATTATGCGAGCCCTTTGAAACTTGTCCTTCCTGTCTATTGTGTTTATTAAAATAATTTGCTAAAATTCACCCTGCAATGTGCTGCAAACTGCTGCCAGTTCAAAGCCGTTACCAGGGAAATGCGGTCTGAAGTATTAAACTTGTGGTTTGGACCTTTGAGGTGCAAGTTTATACCGTGCTGTCCTTGTTTCATACGTATATTTCAGAACACTCGTGTTGATATGGGCAGGGGAATAGTATAAACTTGACTCGTGGCAGGGGAATGTCAAACAACAGGGATTGCCTCCTTCTAAGAAACGAGTAAAGTTCTGTCTAAACAACCCCCTACCGCATCGGCGATGCCGGACGGAAACGCTGCGGTGGATGTGAGCAATGTCCTGCAGGGAGGCTCGTAGCCACCACAGCCGCCCACGAGGTCTCTGGACAGGTGCGAGGAGCTGGTAACCTCTCCACATTCAATGCACTTACTGATTATCTCCATCAGCATTGCAATATCTTAGACGGTATTTCACAGATAAATCCGATACATTGATCACAGCTTACAGGCCATTGTAAATGTACAGACTAACAACATGCACATCATTATTCAAGGAGATGCCCATCCCTATTCAAATGGAAGCGAACAATGATTCAGCATATTCCTACTTAGGCTTAAGCACAATGGCCATATCTAGCAACATAGCTTAGCTAATCTGGCCATTATAATTAAACCTTAATACGTATGTACATCTCACTGCATAAGTGTATGCATAATTCCGTGCTTCCTTTGAATTTGCCAATATTCACCCGGCTATGTCCTGTAAACTGCTGCACGTTTAGAAGATTGACATACAGTTCGAAGTATAGAAATGAAGATGTCGAGTTTGATTTGGACTAAGGTGCAAGTTTATACTGTTCTGAACCTGTTTAATAAACATATTAAGGACACTCGTGTTGAACATGGTGCTTCTAGCAAACAAGTGTGTTCTATTATAATTTACATCATAAACTTTGAATAATAATCTGAATGGTTTAGCTTGTAAGCGTGGTTTATTATAAAGTAACGCAACAAAAACAATCGTCACCTTTTAGTCTGTAACATACGACCTTCGCTGTGTATATACCCCAGTGTGTTTGTGTTCAATATTTTGCACGTGTTTAAATTTTGACTATTGAGGGGTTCCCAGCCCCTCGCACCCGTCCAAAGACCTCGTGGGCCGCTGTGGTGGCTACGAGCCTCCCTCCGGGACATTTCTCACATCCACCACAGCGTTACCGTCCGACACCGTCAATGAAGGAAGGGGGATGTTTTTGCAAAACTTTACTCGTGGCAGGGGAATGGCAAAAAATAGGGAGTGCCTCCTTCTGAGAAACAAAAAACGAATGAAGGGGGCGTGGGAGCGTGGCGTAAGGTGTGGCAAGCAATAAGTCACAGGCGTCATTCGACTTGGGTCAATGACAGCAGCACACAAATGGTGGGTGGGGTCGTTTGGAATGATGTTGCATTGATGACATATGCAGTTCTCGACGTTGTATTTCATGATCTTAAAATTAAATTGTTTTTGGAATTTACAATCTGCATATCTAGCAACAGAGCTTCGCTAATCTTGCCATTGAGCTTAACCCTGAATACGTATATTCATGTCACCGCATAATTCGCATTCATTTGCTAATATTCACCCTGCAATGTGCTGCAAAATGCTGCCAGTTCAAAGGCGTTACCAGGGAAATGCAGACTGAAGAATTAAAATTGTGATTTGGACTTTGAGGTGCAAGTTTATACCGTGCTGACTTTGTTTTATAAATATATTGAAGTACTTGTGTTGATATGAGCGCGTCAGAACAATCAAGGTGATTTGTTTAATTTAATCCACGCAAATTATTACAATTGCTGCCATACACTTTTAATGATAATCGAAATGGTATAGCTTGTAAGCGTGTGTGTATTTACACTGCTGTGTATGTACACTTGTCTTTGACTCGTGTGTGTGTGTACAGGTGTTTGTTGTAAGCATTGTACAGTTAACGAACGCTCAGATATCTTTAAAAATCCGATGTTTCTTCATCTGCAAAACAATTATTAACGTTAATATTGCTGTGCATTCACACTCGCGTGTGTATGTACACTGCATTGTATGTCTATGTACACCACTGTATGGATATGGTAGCAATAACGTACGATCAGTCATCTTTAAAAACAAATCAGGTTTTTATTAATCTGCAAGAAAACTCACATTAATACTCGTATCGAAATCTTTATTAATATTCGTTTGGTCAAACAGTTAAGGAACGAGACAAATTATTTTATTTTCAGGAATATAATAGTTTAAAATCTTCTCAAAATCAAACACGCAAATGTGGATTCATCGTTCCCCATTAACATCCTTATCGATTGAAGTCAAAGGCATCAAACACAGGAACAACGAACCTGAAATCCACGTACATCCTGAAATCTATAATCTGCAGTAGTTTTTATTAAACAATTAAAATAAAGTTATGATCACAGTTATTCTCCAACTTTAGCTCAACAAGACCACTTAGCCACGAGAGTAAATTCAGGAATTGGACCACCTCACAACCACTGCGCTTCACACCACATCAACAAGTAATCCGATATGACTACAAGGCACCACTTTAACGTGACGAAGTCTAGAATGAACTTCAACACGCAAGTAGCTGTGAGACGATCACAACACATGGCACCTTCTACCATAAACACCACACATTTAACAGTATCGATGATACAACCACCAGACGAAGCATCACATCTATCGAAATATAAAATTGTCATCCTGAAATAAGTGAACACTTCTAGAACTTTAATGGAAGACTTTTTTTCCGAACACATTAAAGAGCATTCACAACATCACACTAGCTTGGAGCGCTGGAAATCACGCAAATAATAACTTGTACCTCATTGATTGATCTAACAGAGACACAAACATGCATATTCCAGGACTTCAAGAGTTAACAGAAGTACGCAATACTTTAACTCTCAGCCATCATCATCATCACCAACCCATAAAATCACTATCCATCACCATTATAAACACCCATTATCATCAACCACCTATCAACACCAACACCCATCATCACCAACACCCATCACCATCAGCACCCATCATCACCACCCCTCATCACAGATTTTCATCATAAGCCATCATCACCACACCCATCATAAATTAACACAGACAGCTACACACATAGAAGATGTAAACTGACACAAACATAACAGACACACAAATAAACAATCTCTTTAACGACTTAATAATAACAAAGTCATATCCTATGGGACCTCATTTGCCAGTAAAATATGATAATTGGTTCTTTACCCTTCTATCTGGCAACAAAACTGACACCTTTTTGCAAGGAGTCATGTTTGCATAGACCGCAATACCTGCAGTCATAATACAAACAAAACATAACTCTGATAATGTGCACTGTCCTTGAAGTTGATTGGTCCACACCCGAGACAGCTTTCCTTCGAGCCTAGTCTCAATGGGTTGGACCAGATGACGCCAAAAGGCGCACAACTCAAGGACAATGCACCATCAGAGTATGAGAGCTCGGGGCAAGCATCTACACTATGGGGACCTCATTTGCCAGTAAAATATGATAATTGGTTCTTTACCCTTCTATCTGGCAACAAAACTGACACCTTTTTGCAAGGAGTCATGTTTGCATAGACCGCAATACCTGCAGTCATAATACAAACAAAAACATAACTCTGATAATGTGCACTGTCCTTGAAGTTGATTGGTCCACACCCGAGACAGCTTTCCTTCGAGCCTAGTCTCATATGGGTTGGACCAGATGACGCCAAAAGGCGCACAACTCAAGGACAATGCACCATCAGAGTATGAGAGCTCGGGGCAAGCATCTACACTATGGGGACCTCATTTGCCAGTAAAAATATGATAATTGGTTCTTTACCCTTCTATCTGGCAACAAAACTGACACCTTTTTGCAAGGAGTCATGTTTGCATAGACCGCAATACCTGCAGTCATAATACAAACAAAAAATAACTCTGATAATGTGCACTGTCCTTGAAGTTGATTGGTCCACACCCGAGACAGCTTTCCTTCGAGCCTAGTCTCATATGGGTTGGACCAGATGACGCCAAAAGGCGCACAACTCAAGGACAATGCACCATCAGAGTATGAGAGCTCGGGGCAAGCATCTACACTATGGGGACCTCATTTGCCAGTAAAAATATGATAATTGGTTCTTTACCCTTCTATCTGGCAACAAAACTGACACCTTTTTGCAAGGAGTCATGTTTGCATAGACCGCAATACCTGCAGTCATAATACAAAAAAAACAAACTCTGATAATGTGCACTGTCCTTGAAGTTGATTGGTCCACACCCGAGACAGCTTTCCTTCGAGCCTAGTCTCATATGGGTTGGACCAGATGACGCCAAAAGGCGCACAACTCAAGGACAATGCACCATCAGAGTATGAGAGCTCGGGGCAAGCATCTACACTATGGGGACCTCATTTGCCAGTAAAAATATGATAATTGGTTCTTTACCCTTCTATCTGGCAACAAAACTGACACCTTTTTGCAAGGAGTCATGTTTGCATAGACCGCAATACCTGCAGTCATAATACAAACAAAAAACATAACTCTGATAATGTGCACTGTCCTTGAAGTTGATTGGTCCACACCCGAGACAGCTTTCCTTCGAGCCTAGTCTCATATGGGTTGGACCAGATGACGCCAAAAGGCGCACAACTCAAGGACAATGCACCATCAGAGTATGAGAGCTCGGGGCAAGCATCTACACTATGGGGACCTCATTTGCCAGTAAAAATATGATAATTGGTTCTTTACCCTTCTATCTGGCAACAAAACTGACACCTTTTTGCAAGGAGTCATGTTTGCATAGACCGCAATACCTGCAGTCATAATACAAAAAAAAACATAACTCTGATAATGTGCACTGTCCTTGAAGTTGATTGGTCCACACCCGAGACAGCTTTCCTTCGAGCCTAGTCTCATATGGGTTGGACCAGATGACGCCAAAAGGCGCACAACTCAAGGACAATGCACCATCAGAGTATGAGAGCTCGGGGCAAGCATCTACACTATGGGGACCTCATTTGCCAGTAAAAATATGATAATTGGTTCTTTACCCTTCTATCTGGCAACAAAACTGACACCTTTTTGCAAGGAGTCATGTTTGCATAGACCGCAATACCTGCAGTCATAATACAAACAAACATAACTCTGATAATGTGCACTGTCCTTGAAGTTGATTGGTCCACACCCGAGACAGCTTTCCTTCGAGCCTAGTCTCATATGGGTTGGACCAGATGACGCCAAAAGGCGCACAACTCAAGGACAATGCACCATCAGAGTATGAGAGCTCGGGGCAAGCATCTACACTATGGGGACCTCATTTGCCAGTAAAAATATGATAATTGGTTCTTTACCCTTCTATCTGGCAACAAAACTGACACCTTTTTGCAAGGAGTCATGTTTGCATAGACCGCAATACCTGCAGTCATAATACAAACAAAAAACATAACTCTGATAATGTGCACTGTCCTTGAAGTTGATTGGTCCACACCCGAGACAGCTTTCCTTCGAGCCTAGTCTCATATGGGTTGGACCAGATGACGCCAAAAGGCGCACAACTCAAGGACAATGCACCATCAGAGTATGAGAGCTCGGGGCAAGCATCTACACTATGGGGACCTCATTTGCCAGTAAAAATATGATAATTGGTTCTTTACCCTTCTATCTGGCAACAAAACTGACACCTTTTTGCAAGGAGTCATGTTTGCATAGACCGCAATACCTGCAGTCATAATACAAACAAAACAAACATAACTCCTGATAAGGTGCCTGTCCTTGGAGTTGATTGGTCCACTGAGAGCTCGGGCAAGCATCTACACTATGGGGACCTCATTTGCCAGTAAAATATGATAATTGGTTCTTTACCCTTCTATCTGGCAACAAAACTGACACCTTTTTGCAAGGAGTCATGTTTGCATAGACCGCAATACCTGCAGTCATAATACAAACAAAAACATAACTCTGATAATGTGCACTGTCCTTGAAGTTGATTGGTCCACACCGAGACAGCTTTCCTTCGAGCCTAGTCTCATATGGGTTGGACCAGATGACGCCAAAAGGCGCACAACTCAAGGACAATGCACCATCAGAGTATGAGAGCTCGGGGCAAGCATCTACACTATGGGGACCTCATTTGCCAGTAAAAATATGATAATTGGTTCTTTACCCTTCTATCTGGCAACAAAACTGACACCTTTTTGCAAGGAGTCATGTTTGCATAGACCGCAATACCTGCAGTCATAATACAAACAAAAACATAACTCTGATAATGTGCACTGTCCTTGAAGTTGATTGGTCCACACCCGAGACAGCTTTCCTTCGAGCCTAGTCTCATATGGGTTGGACCAGATGACGCCAAAAGGCGCACAACTCAAGGACAATGCACCATCAGAGTATGAGAGCT
>NW_026891287.1:47500-95931 GCF_015708825.2 Lethenteron reissneri | reverse complement strand
AGTAGCAGCAGTAGTAGTAGCAGCAGCAGTAGTAGCAGCAGTAGTAGCAGCAGTAGCAGTAGTAGCAGCAGTAGTAGTAGCAGCAGCAGCAGTAGTAGCAGCAGTAGTAGTAGCAGCAGCAGTAGTAGTAGCAGTAGTAGCAGTAGTAGCAGCAGTAGTAGTAGCAGCAGCAGTAGTAGCAGCAGTAGTAGTAGCAGCAGCAGTAGTAGCAGCAGCAGTAGTAGCAGCAGTAGTAGTAGCAGCAGCAGTAGTAGCAGCAGTAGTAGTACAGCAGTAGTAGTAGCAGCAGTAGTAGCAGCAGCAGTAGTAGCAGCAGTAGTAGTAGCAGCAGCAGTAGTAGCAGCAGTAGCAGCAGTAGTAGTAGCAGCAGTAGTAGTAGCAGCAGCAGTAGTAGCAGCAGCAGTAGCAGCAGCAGTAGTAGCAGCAGCAGTAGTAGCAGTAGTAGTAGCAGCAGCAGTAGTAGCAGCAGTAGTAGTAGCAGCAGCATAGTAGCAGCAGTAGTAGCAGTAGTAACAGCAGCAGTAGTAGCAGCAGCAGTAGTAGCAGCAGCAGCAGCAGTAGTAGTAGTAGCAGCAGCAGCAGTAGTAGCAGTAGCAGCAGTAGTAGTAACAGCAGTAGCAGTAGCAGCAGCAGTAGCAGCAGCAGCAGTAGCAGCAGCAGTAGCAGCAGCAGCAGTAGTAGTAGCAGCAGCAGTAGCAGCAGCAGTATAGCAGCAGTAGTAGCAGCAGCAGTAGCAGCGCAGTAGCAGCAGCAGTAGCAGCAGCAGTAGTAGCAGTAGCAGCAGCCACGTGGCCTACGCGGTGCAGGCTTAGCCTTGCGCGACTAGGCCTCGCGTCGTCAATATCACCACCTGGAGCTCCCCCATTCACAGTTACCACTTCACACGAACAGCAACGAGCAAACGAGCCTTTCGCCGGGTATACAAACAACAACAACAACAAGAACATTTAACAATCACATCCCACCTCGGATCCTGCCAAGTGACTACGGGGTGCGCAGCCGATTCTCCACTGGTGACGTCACGCGGAGGGGGCGTGGCTGGCAAGGTTCCCTGGTGACGTCACGACGTCCAGGAAGTGGTGACGTCACGCGGAGGGCGTGGCTGGCAAGGTTCCTTGGTGACGTCACTAGCGGGGGAACCCCCCTCCCCTGACCCGACACAGGAGACTTCTATTATAAAAGGGATTTTTCCACTTTTTCTGGCAACAAAACTGAAAAACCTTTTCACAAGGAATCACGTGACACTGCAGGTCACGTGACACTGCAGGTCACGTGACACTTCCTGTAGATCAGGCGAGGTAGTCAACATCTCCCCAGCCACCGTGATGATGAGGAGAGAGACTCAGACTCCAAATATACAGCAGCAGCCAGGCATCGTCAGGGTCACGGGATCGAACCCACGACCTCCTGTAGACCAGGCGAGGTAGTCAACATCTCCCCAGGGTCATTGGATCGAACCCACAACCTCCTGTAGACCAGGCGAGGTAGTTAACGTGACAACTTTCAGGGCGTGAGTTCGTCTGTTGTTAGGAGAGTTATTAACGAAAAGCAAAACAATCACCAAACAAAGTGTCATCCCCATCCTTCCGTGTCCCTCCAAGCCCATAGACAACGTGCCGTCCCGTGTCTCTGTGTCCCCGTGTCTCTCCCCGTGTCCCCGTGTCTCTCCCCGCGTCTCCGTGTCTCTCCCCGTGTCTTCATGTCCCCGTGTCTCTGTGGTCTCTCCCCGCGTTTCCGTGTCCCCGTGTCTCTGTGTCTCTCCCCGCGTCTCCGTGTCCCCGTGTCTCTGTGTCTCTCCCGCGTCTCCGTGTCCCCGTGTCTCTGCGTGTGTGTCTCTCCCCGCGTCTCCATGTCTCTCTCCCCATGTCCCCGTGTCCCCGTGTCTCTGTGTCTCTCCCCGCGTCTCCGTGTCTCTCCCCATGTCTTCATGTCCCCATGTCTCTGTGTCTCTCCCCGCGTCTCCGTGTCTCTCCCCCGTGTCTTCATGTCCCCGTGTCCTCGTGTCTCTGTGTCTCTCCCCGCGTCTCTCACCGCGTCTCTCCCCGTGTCTCTTCCCCGTTTCTCTCCCCGTATCCCCGTGTCTCTGTGTCTCTCCCCGCGTCTCCGTGTCCCCGTGTCTCTGTGTCTCTCCCCGCGTCTTCATGTCCCCGTGTTCCCGTGTCTCTGTGTCTCTCACCGCGTCTCTCCCCGTGTCTCTCCCCGTTTCTCTCCCCGTATCCCCGTGTCTCTGTGTCTCTCCCCGCGTCTTCATGTCCCCGTGTTCCCGTGTCTCTGTGTCTCTCCCCGCGTCTCCGTGTCTCTCCCCGCGTCTTCATGTCCCCGTGTTCCCGTGTCTCTGTGTCTCTCCCCGCGTCTCTCACCGCGTCTCTCCCCGTGTCTCTCCCCGTGTCTCTCCCCGTCTCTCGCCCCGTATCCCCGTGTCTCTGTGTCTCTCCCCGCGTCTCTCCCCCGTTTCTCTCCCCGTATCCCCGTGTCTCTGTGTCTCTCCCCGTGTCTCTCCCCGTTTCTCTCCCCGTATCCCCGTGTCTCTGTGTCTCTCCCCGCGTCTCCGTGTCCCCGTGTCTCTGTGTCTCTCCCCGCGTCTTCATGTCCCCGTGTTCCCGTGTCTCTGTGTCTCTCCCCGCGTCTCTCACCGCGTCTCTCCCCGTGTCTCTCCCCGTGTCTCTCCCCGTCTCTCGCCCCGTGTCCCCGTGTCTCTCCCTGTGTCCCCGTGTCTCTCCCTGTGTCCCCGTGTCTCCGTGTCTCCGCGTCTCCGTGTCTCTCCCCGTGTCTCCGCGTCTCTGCAGTCAGCCGAAGGTGCTCTCGCCGCTGTAGGCCACGTACAGGAACCCGTCCTCATCCTTGTGATCCTCGTACAGCTGGCCCATGCTCAGACTGCGGACACATGGAGGAGAGACAAAGACGGCCGGGGAGGAGGTGGGGGGGCATGGGAGTGACAGAGACCCATAGACTCATCACACAGAGACCCGTAGACTTATCACACAGAGACCCATAGACTCACACAGAGACCCATAGACTCCCCACACAGAGACCCATAGACTCATCACACAGAGACCCATAGACTCACCACACAGAGACCCATAGACTCACCACACAGAGACCCATAGACTCCCCACACAGAGACCCATAGACTCATCACACAGAGACCCATAGACTCCCCACACAGAGACCCATAGACTCATCACACAGAGACCCAAAGACTCACCACACAGAGACCCATAGACTCACCACACTAAAAACCATAAACTCACACAGAGACCCATAGACTCACACAGAGACCCATAAACTCCCCACACAGAGACACATAGACACACCACACAGAGACCCACAGACTCATCACACAGAGACCCATAGACTCACACAGAGACCCATAGACTCACCACACAGAGACCCATAGACTCACCACACAGATACCCATAGACTCACCACACCACACAGAAAACCATAGACTCACACAAAGACCCATAGACTCACACAGAGACCCATAAACTCCCCACACAGAGACCCATAGCCCCCTCGATCCGGCCGAACAAAAGCTGTTTAGGCATGCGGTGGCTGGGCATGTGGGCTACATGACCCAGCCAACACAGCCTTGCCTGCCGGAGGAGCTCACCAATGGGACTTTGCCCAGATCTTTCATGGATTTGTGAGCTCCTCTCACAATCCAGCCTGCAAGTCAAACCCAGGATGGATCGTAGGCAGGCCAGCCCCGGCACGCACGCACGCACACACCCACACGCACACACACACACACGCACACGCACACACACGCACATACACACACGCACGCACACACACACACACGCACACACGCACACACCCACACGCACGCACACACACACACACGCACACAGACACACACACGCACATACACACACACGCACACGCACGCACACACACGCACACGCACACACGTGCGTGCGTGTGCGTGCGCGTACCTCGACTGTGGCACCGTATTGTCTATGAAGAGGAAGATTGCGCTCTCCGCTGCGAGCTGGATCTTCATGCGCACTATCCACATGAACTGGGCGATGGTGATGTCGGACAGCACCAGGTACTTGCGCTTGTCGATGTCTCCGATGTGGGAGCCAGCGACCTTCTCAACGATCACCTTCAAGAGGTGCCGGGGACGGTGGGGGGTCAAGGGGGGTGAGCCACAAAACTCATCACACAGCAGAGACCCATAGACTCATCACACAGCAGAGAGCCATGGACTCATCACACAGCAGAGAGCCATGGACTCATCACACAGCAGAGACCCATAGACTCATCACACAGCAGAGAGCCATAGACTCATCACACAGCAGAGAGCCATAGACTCATCACACAGCAGAGAGCCATAGACTCATCACACAGCAGAGACCCATAGACTCATCACACAGCAGAGAGCCATAGACTCATCACACAGCAAAGAGCCATAGACTCATCACACAGCAGAGAGCCATAGACTCATCACACAGCAGAGACCCACAGACTCATCACACAGCAGAAACCCACAGACTCATCACACAGCAGAGAGCCATAGACTCATCACACAACAGAGACCCACAGACTCATCACACAGCAGAGAGCCGTAGACTCACCACACAACAGAGACCCATAGACTCATCACACAGCAGAGAGCCGTAGACTCATCACAGAGCAGAGACCCATAGACTCATCACACAGCAGAGAGCCATAGACTCATCACACAGCAGAGACCCATAGACTCATCACACAGCAGAGACCCATAGACTCACCACACAACAGTGACCCATAGACTCATCACACAGCAGAAACCCACAGACTCATCACACAGCAGAAACCCACAGACTCATCACACAGCAGAGAGCCATAGACTCATCACACAGCAGAGAGCCATAGACTCATCACACAGCAGAGACCCACAGACTCATCACACAGCAGAGAGCCGTAGACTCATCACAGAGAGCCATAGACTCATCACACAGCAGAGAGCCATAGACTCATCACACAGCAGAGACCCATAGACTCATCACACAGCAGAGACCCACAGACTCATCACACAGCAGAGACCCACAGACTCATCACACAACAGAGACCCACAGACTCATCACACAGCAGAGACCCATAGACTCATCACACAGCAGAGACCCACAGACTCATCACACAGCAGAGAGCCATAGACTCATCACACAGCAGAGACCCACAGACTCATCACACAGCAGAGACCCATAGACTCATCACACAGCAGAGAGCCATAGACTCATCACACAGCAGAGAGCCATAGACTCATCACACAGCAGAGACCCATAGACTCATCACACAGCAGAGAGCCATAGACTCATCACACAGCAGAGAGCTATAGACTCATCACACAGCAGAGAGCCATAAACTCATCACACAGCAGAGACCCATAGACTCATCACACAACAGAGACCCACAGACTCATCACATAGCAGAGACCCATAGACTCATCACACAGCAGAGAGCCATAGACTCATCACACAGCAGAGACCCAGAGACTCATCACACAGCAGAGAGCCATAGACTCATCACACAGCAGAGAGCCATAGACTCATCACACAGCAGAGACCCATAGACTCATCACACAGCAGAGAGCCATAGACTCATCACACAGCAGAGAGCCATAAACTCATCACACAGCAGAGACCCATAGACTCATCACACAACAGAGACCCACAGACTCATCACACAGCAGAGACCCATAGACTCATCACACAGCAGAGACCCATAGACTCATCACACAGCAGAGACCCATAGACTCATCACACAGCAGAGACCCATAGACTCATCACACAACAGAGACCCACAGACTCATCACACAGCAGAGACCCATAGACTCATCACACAACAGAGACCCACAGACTCATCACACAGCAGAGACCCATAGACTCATCACACAGCAGAGACCCATAGACTCATCACACAGCAGAGACCCACAGACTCATCACACAGCAGAGACCCATAGACTCATCACACAGCAGAGAGCCACAGACTCATCACACAACAGAGACCCACAGACTCATCACACAACAGAGAGCCATAGACTCATCACACAGCAGAGACCCACAGACTCATCACACAAGCAGAGACCCATATACTCATCACACAACAGAGACCCATAGACTCATCACACAGCAGAGACCCATAGACTCATCACACAGCAGAGACCCATAGACTCATCACACAACAGAGACCCATAGACTCATCACACAGCAGAGACCCACAGACGCATCACACAGCAGAGACCCATTAGACTCATCACACAGCAGAGACCCACAGACTCATCACACAGCAGAGACCCATAGACTCATCACACAACAGAGACCCATAGACTCATCACACAGCAGAGACCCACAGACTCATCACACAGCAGAGACCCATAGACTCATCACACAGCAGAGACCCACAGACTCATCACACAGCAGAGACCCACAGACTCATCACACAGCAGAGACCCATAGACTCATCACACAGCAGAGACCCACAGACTCATCACACAGCAGAGACCCATAGACTCATCACACAACAGAGACCCACAGACTCATCACACAGCAAAGACCCATAGACTCATCACACAACAGAGACCCACAGACTCATCACACAACAGAGAGCCATAGACTCATCACACAGCAGAGACCCACAGACTCATCACACAGCAGAGACCCACAGACTCATCACACAGCAGAGACCCACAGACTCATCACACAGCAGAGACCCACAGACTCATCACACAACAGAGAGCCATAGACTCATCACACAGCAGAGACCCACAGACTCATCACACAGCAGAGACCCACAGACTCATCACACAGCAGAGAGCCATAGACTCATCACACAGCAGAGAGCCATAGACGCCGTGGCAAGGAGACGTTGTCTATGGGGTTGGAGGGACACGGAAGGATGGGGACGCCGCTTTGCTGGCGATTGTTTTTGCTTTTCGTGAATAAACTCTCCTAACAACAGACGAACTCACGTCCTGAAAGTTGTCATGTTAACTGACTCGCTTGGTCTACAGGAGGTCGTGGGTTCGATCCAATGACCCTGGGAGATGTTGACTACCTCGCCTGGTCTACAGGAGGTCGTGGGTTCGATCCCCGACCCTGGCGATGCCTGCTGCTGCTGCTGCTGTATATTTGGAGTTTGTGTGTCTCTCTCTCACCGTGGTGGTCTCGTGGTTGTGGTGATGTTGTGGTGAGGCTGTGGTGATGATGTGGTGATTGTTGTGGTGATGTTGTGTGATGTTGTGGGTGAGTGTGTGTGATGTTGTGGTGAGGCTGTGGTGATGCTGTGGTGATGCTGTGGTGAGTGTGTGGTGATGCTGTGGTGAGTGTGTGGTGATGCTGTGGTGATGCTGTGGTGAGTGTGTGGTGATGTTGTGGTGAGGCTGTGGTGATGCTGTGGTGATGCTGTGGTGAGTGTGTGGTGATGCTGTGGTGAGTGTGTGGTGATGCTGTGGTGATGCTGTGGTGAGTGTGTGGTGATGTTGTGGTGAGTGTGTGGTGATGCTGTGGTGATGCTGTGGTGATGCTGTGGTGATGTTGTGGTGATGTTGTGGTGAGTGTGTGGTGATGCTGTGGTGATGTTGTGGTGAGTGTGTGGTGATGCTGTGGTGATGCTGTGGTGAGTGTGTGGTGATGCTGTGGTGATGATGTGGTGATGTTGTGGTGAGGCTGTGGTGATGATGTGGTGATGTTGTGGTGATGTTGTGGCGATGTTGTGGTGAGTGTGTGGTGATGCTGTGGTGATGCTGTGGTGAGTGTGTGGTGATGTTGTGGTGAGTGTGTGGTGATGCTGTGGTGATGCTGTGGTGAGTGTGTGGTGATGCTGTGGTGATGATGTGGTGATGTTGTGGTGAGGCTGTGGTGATGATGTGGTGATGTTGTGGTGATGTTGTGGTGATGTTGTGGTGATTGTGTGGTGATGCTGTGGTGATGCTGTGGTGAGTGTGTGGTGATGTTGTGGTGAGTGTGTGGTGATGCTGTGGTGATGCTGTGGTGAGTGTGTGGTGATGCTGTGGTTAGTGTGTGGTGATGTTGTGGTGAGTGTGTGGTGATGCTGTGGTGATGCTGTGGTGAGTGTGTGGTGATGCCCAGTGTGGTGATGCTGTGGTGATGCTGTGGTGATGCTGTGGTAAGTGTGTGGTGATGCCCAGTGTGGTGATGCCCAGTGTGGTGAGTTACCGGTACATGGTCCGGGTATTTGGCACGGA
Source organism: Lethenteron reissneri (assembly GCF_015708825.2). Lineage (NCBI taxonomy): Eukaryota > Metazoa > Chordata > Hyperoartia > Petromyzontiformes > Petromyzontidae > Lethenteron > Lethenteron reissneri. The sequence goes on along the minus strand of NW_026891287.1, from coordinate 87,737 downwards.
TCTTGGTCGCCTGCACGCTGCGGTGATCTGCAAACAGAGAACAACAAACAAACACCATCATCACCATCATCACCATCACCATCATCACCATCACCATCATCACCATCACCATCATCACCATCATCACCATCACCATCATCACCATCATCATCACCATCATCACCATCACCATCATCACCATCATCCTCATCACCATCATCACCATCATCATCACCATCACCATCATCACCATCATCACCATAATCATCATCACCATCACCATCATCACCATCATCACCATCATCATCATCACCATCACCATCATCACCATCACCATCATCACCATCACCATCATCACCATCATCACCATCACCATCATCACCATCACCATCATCACCATCATCATCACCATCATCACCATCATCACCATCACCATCATCACCATCATTCATCACCATCATCACCATCATCACCATCATTATCACCATCATTATCACCATCACCATCATCACCATCATCACCATCACCATCATCACCACCATGATCACCATCACCATCATCACCATCATCATCACCATCATCACCATCATCACCATCACCACCATCATCATCACCATCATCACCATCATCACCATCACCATCATCACCATCATCACCATCACCATCATCACCACCATCATCATCACCATCATCACCATCATCATCACCATCATCATCATCACCATCATCACCATCATCATCATCACCATCATCACCATAATCACCATCATCACCATCACCACCATCACCATCATCATCACCATCATCAACATCATCACCATCATCATCACCATCATCACCATCATCATCACCATCATCACCATCACCATCATCACCATCATCACCATCATCATCACCATCATCATCATCACCATCATCATCATCACCATCATCATCACCATCATCATCATCACCATCATCATCATCACCACCATCATCACCATCACCACCATCATCACCATCACCATCATCACCATCATTATCACCATCATCACCATCATCACCATCATCACCATCATGATCATCACCACCATCATCACCATCATCACCATCACCATCATCACCATCATCATCACCATCATCATCACCATCATCACCATCATCATCACCATCATCACCATCATCACCATCACCATCATCACCATCATCACCATCATCACCATCATCACCATCACCATCATCACCATCATCATCACCATCATCATCATCATCACCACATCATCATCACCATCATCACCATTATCACCATCATCATCACCATCATCATCATCACCATCATCACCATCATCACCTTCATCACCATCACCATCATCACCATCATCATCATCACCACCATCATCATCACCATCATCACATCACCATCATCATCATCACCACCATCATCATCATCTTCATTATCATCATCACCATCAGGGTCACAGTAGAGACCAGCTTTCAGGGTCGGTGTCTAGAGTTGTGGTGTATAGTAGTGTATAGTGTCGTGTATAGTAATGTATAGTACACTAGAGTAGAGTACACTATACACTACTATACACTACACTATACACTACTATACACTACTATACACTACACACTACTATAGACTACATTATAGACTACACTATACACTACACTATTATACACTACACTATACACTACGTTATACACTACACTATACGCTACTATACACTACACTATACACTACACTATACACTACACTATACACTATACTATACACTACACTACACACTACACTATACACTACACTACTACACACTACACTATACACTACACTATACACTACACTATACACTACACTATACACTACACTATACACTACACTATGCACTACACTAAGCCTGACCCATCGGCTGTGTGGTCGAGGGGTGGTGGCTTGAACGACGCAACATTTATATTATTTACGCGATCTAACACAACAACAACAACATCAACAACATCAACAACATCAACATCAACAACATCAATAACAACAACATCAACAACATCAACAACATCAACAACAACAACATCAACAACAACAACATCAATAACAACATCAACATCATCAACAACATCAACATAATCAACAACATCAACAACAACATCAACAACATCATCAACAACATCAACAACATCATCAACAACATCAACAACATAAACAACATCAACAACAACATCAACAACAACATCAACATCAACATCATCAACAACATCAACATCATCAACAACATCAACAACATCAACATCATCAACAACATCAACATAATCAACAACAACATCAACAACATCAACAACACAATAGAAAGGGCCCCCCCCCCACCCCCCATGTTCTGTACGATGTTGGCCACACGAAAGCCTCACTACGTGAACTCACCCAGAGAGTGGTCTTCCTTGAACATCCACTTCATTCTGACGACGTTCACAACAACAACAACAACAAACAACAACAAACAACAAAATGTAGAATTATTATTATTAAGTTATTTAAACTCCCAAAACAGCTGGTCGAGACGTGGGGCTACAGCAGGTGGCGTCACAAACGTCACGTGGATCAGTTGTCTCGACGCATCACGTCATCCACGAACTCTACCATCACTCCACCATCAATAGGGGGTGGCGAGAAGAGTTGGTCTCTCCCAAACAATACTGGGTGGTCTACTTCTCTCACAGCCCATACCACTTTCCCGCTCCAACCTCCCCACCACCGCCCCCATTGATTAACATGGGACTGGTGGTCTACTTCTCTCACAACCTCCTACCACTTTCCCGATCCAATCTTCCTACTACCTCCCCCATCACATACCTGCATTTCCCACAAATATGCTGAATTCCTCTTGATATGCACATTTTTTTTGTCAAGGCGCCCTTTCCCCCCCTTCCAACCCAGCTTAAATACATGCTCCAAGCTCGTGTGCTGTTTCATTCAGACGCTGTCGCCTCGACAGACCTGGTTTTCACCTGAGGACGGCTGCTTGCGTTGTGGCCGAAACGTCGTGAGAATTATTTTATTATGTTCTATTTTTATTATTTTATTATTTCCCTTCTACGTGATGACTTTACCGAAAGAACCAAGAAGATGAATCCCTGCAGTCACGAAAGCTTTAAATCGAGATGTAAACTAGTCCCTTTAAATAGGGCGAGGGGGGGTCTACTAATGACTGAGAGTGACGCTGCTACCACTTACCCGAGCCTCCTGCTATTTAAATAACACTGGTGGTGGTCTACTTCTCTCACACTGCTGTTAACATTGGAAGGGGTCTACTAATGAAGTCCGTCTACCACTTACCCGAGCCTCTGTTGTGTGATGAGTCTATGCGTCTCTGTTGTGTGATGAGTCTATGGGTCTCTGTTGTGTGATGAGTCTATGGGTCTCTGTTGTGTGATGAGTCTATGCGTCTCTGTTGTGTGATGAGTCTATGGGTCTCTGGTTGTGATGGAGTCTATGGGTCTCTGTTGTGTGATGAGTCTATGGGTCTCTGCTGTGTGATGAGTCTATGGCTCTCTGCTGTGTGATGAGTCTGTGGGTCTCTGCTTGTGTGATGAGTCTATGGGTCTCTGTTGTGTGATTGAGTCTGTGGTCTCTGTTGTGTGATGAGTCTATGGGTCTCTGCTGTGTGATGAGTCTATGGGTCTCTGCTGTGTGATGGAGTCTATGGGCTCTCTGTCTGTGTGATGAGTCTATGGTCTCTGTTGTGTGATGAGTCTGATGGGTCTCTGTTGTGTGATGAGTCTATGGGCTCTGCTTGTGTGATGAGTCTATGGGCTCTCTGTTGTGTGATGAGTCTATGGGTCTCTGTTGTGTGATGAGTCTATGGGTCCTGCTTGTGTGATGAGTCTATGGGTCTCTGTGTGTGATAAGTCTGTGGGTCTCTGTTGTGTGATGAGTCTATGGGTCTCTGTGTGTGATGAGTCTATGGGTCTCTGCTGTGTGATGAGTCTGTGGGTCTCTGCTGTGTGATGAGTCTGTGGGTCTCTGTGTGTGATGAGTCTGTGGGTCTCTGCTGTGTGATGCGTCTGTGGATCTCTGCTGTGTGATGAGTCTATGGGTCTCTGCTGTGTGATGAGTCTGTGGGTCTCTGCTGTGTGATGAGTCTATGGGTCTCTGTTGTGTGATGAGTCTATGGGTCTCTGTTGTGTGATGAGTCTATGGGTCTCTGCTGTGTGATGAGTCTATGGGTCTTGCTGTGTGATGAGTCTATGGGTCTCTGCTGTGTGATGAGTCTATGGGTCTCTGCTGTGTGATGAGTCTGTGGGTCTCTGCTGTGTGATGAGTCTGTGGGTCTCTGCTGTGTGATGAGTCTATGGGTCTCTGCTGTGTGATGAGTCTGTGGGTCTCCGCTGTGTGATGAGTCTGTGGGTCTCTGCTGTGTGATGAGTCTGTGGGTCTCTGTGTGTGATGAGTCTATGGGTCTCTGCTGTGTGATGAGTCTATGGGTCTCTGTTGTGTGATGAGTCTATGGGTCTTTGCTGTGTGATGAGTCTATGGGTCTCTGCTGTGTGATGAGTCTATGGGTCTTTGCTGTGTGATGAGTCTATGGGTCTCTGCTGTGTGATGAGTCTATGGGTCTCTGCTGTGTGATGAGTCTGTGGGTCTCTGCTGTGTGATGAGTCTGTGGGTCTCTGCTGTGTGATGAGTCTGTGGGTCTCTGCTGTGTGATGAGTCTATGGGTCTCTGCTGTGTGATGAGTCTATGGGTCTCTGCTGTGTGATGAGTCTGTGGGTCTCTGCTGTGTGATGAGTCTGTGGGTCTCTGCTGTGTGATGAGTCTATGGGTTTATGCTGTGTGAGGAGTCTATGGGTCTCTGTTGTGTGATGAGTCTATGGGTCTCTGTGTGAGTTTAAGGGTCTCTGTGTGAGTCTATGGGTCTCTGTGTGAGTCTATGGGTCTTTGTGGTGAGTCTATGGGTCTCTGTTGTGTGAGTAGTTTATGGGCCTCTGCCGTGTGTCATGCCGTGTCGTCGTCCAGATCAGGAAGGAAATCGCGGAAAACAAAATCAAGATCTACGACTTCCCTGACGCGGAGTACGAGGAGTTGAACAAGATGGCCAAGAAGATCGAGGTTCGGGGCTCACGATGGCGGCGCTCTTGTCGTTGTATTTGCCGACCGTGGCTGGCGATGTTTAATGTCACACGCGCTCTCCTGCCACCGCTCTCCCATTCACATGTTTCATTGCTTCTACATACTATTAACATTCCCTCCCTTTGTTAATGCTACTCCCTGCACCCTCCCTTGGTGCTGCTGATCCTGCATAATGCACGGGCATAATATGACTTTGAAACCCCCCCGCCCACCTCCTACGCATTCCCATGAATATGCTAAATTCCTCTTGATATGCACATTCTTTTGTCAAGGCGCTCTTCTTCCACCTCCAACCCAGCTTATATATAAGCTCCAAGCTTGGCAGTGTCTCATTCTTCACCTGAAGACGGCTGCTTGCGTTGTTGCCGAAACGTCGCGAGAATTATTTTATTATGTTTTATTTTTATTATTTTATTACTTACCTTCTACGTGACTTTACCGAAAAACCAAGAAGATCTATACACACACACACGTTGACTACGCACCACACCAGGTACTCATTTGCGGCGAGTGCTGTTAGGGTGAGTAGCCCCTGTGGAGGCTGCCACGTGCCCTCCCCCCCATGGCCTTTTTCACAATAAACTGATGATATACGTCATCGCGATGGGAAAGGGTTTGGTGTACCGGGTTCATTTTCTAACCAGGGGTGGAGGTTGGAGGAGGGGCATCACTAGATTTAAAATGAAGCCACTGGGATCTGTAATTAGTTTATTAGCAAAACCGAAGTGTAAAAAAGCAATATTTTTTAGACAATTTTACGCGACGTTTTGCTGGAGATCAACACCCAGAATCATCGGTTGGCAACAAAAACTCCCACCCCAGAGTGACGTTTTGCTAATAAACCCAAATCTGTGAGCATATTGTCACAGTATGTGACAACTTGATTTTTTACATTTAAACATGTTTATATTTAAACATTGAAATCATACCTACATAGCTCTGAAACCCACTCAACACTAATGATAAACTCCGCTCACACCAAACACACCATGCGTAGATCTTGACTTAAAGTTGTCGTGACTGCAGGAATTCATATTCTATGGGTCTTTAGGTAAAGTCACGTAGATAGAACATTTTATGAAAATAAAGTGAATATTTTTTTTAAACACTGACGTAGACTGTAGCCTGGTTATAAAATTTGGTAAGTGTACTGACAGTCTACAGTGTAGACTGTAGCCTGGTTATTAATTTGGGTGAGTGTACTGACAGTCTATAATGTAGACTGTAGCCTGGTTATTAAGCTGGGTGAGTGTAATGGCAGTCTATAATGTAGACTGTAGCCTGGTAATTGAGCTGGGTGAGTGTACTGGCAGTCTATAATGTAGACTGTAGCCTGGTTATTAAGCTGGGTGAGTGTACTGGCAGTCTATAATGTAGACTGCAGCCTGGTTATTAAGCTGGGTGAGTGTACTGACAGTCTATAATGTAGACTGTAGCCTGGTTATTAAGCTGGGTGAGTGAACTGGCAGTCTATAATATAGACTGTAGCCTGGTTATTAAGCTGGATGAGTGTACTGGCAGCCTATAATGTAGACTGTAGCCTGGTTATTAAGCTGGGTGAGTGTACTGACAGTCTATAATGTAGACTGCAGCCTGGTTATTAAGCTGGGTGAGTGTACTGGCAGTCTATAATGTAGACTGTAGCCTGGTTATTAAGCTGGGTGAGTGTACTGGCAGTCTATAATGTAGACTGTAGCCTGGTTATTAAGCTGGGTGAGTGTACTAACAGTCTATAATGTAGACTGTATCCTGGTTATTAAGTTGGGTGAGTGTACTGACAGTCTATAATGTAGACTGTAGCCTGGTTATTAAGCTGGGTGAGTGTACTGACAGTCTATAATGTAGACTGTAGCCTGGTTATTAAGCTGGGTGAGTGTACTGGCAGTCTATAATGTAGACTGTAGCCTGGTTATTAAGCTGGGTGAGTGTACTGACAGCCTATAATGTAGACTGTAGCCTGGTTATTAAGCTGGGTGAGTGTACTGGCAGTCTATAATGTAGACTGTAGCCTGGTTATTAAGCTGGATGAGTGTACTGGCAGCCTATAATGTAGACTGTAGCCTGGTTGTTAAGCTGGGTGAGTGTACTGACAGTCTATAATGTAGACTGTAGCCTAGTTATTAAGCTGGGTGAGTGTACTGGCAGTCTATAATGTAGACTGTAGCCTGGTTATTAAGCTGGGTGAGTGTACTGACAGCCTATAATGTAGACTGTAGCCTGGTTATTAAGCTGGGTGAGTGTACTGGCAGTCTATAATGTAGACTGTAGCCTGGTTGTTTGTCGTGACGTCAGCACCACGGACAGCGATTTGGCAGTTGGCCAGATGGACGAGTCCATCTCTGTTCGGGTCTTCACGCTCACGTGACTTGCAGACGCAGCCCGTTGTCTGCTCCCCCCTCCTCTTCTCCCCGAACAGAGTTGGACTCGTCCATCTGGCCAACTGCCAAATCGCTGTCCGTGGTGCTGACGTCACGACAAACAGTCACTTTTTAAATCCTTTATATTAAGTTCACTTGCTTGCTTGCGCGCTTACGACCGTGCAAATCTTTCGGTCGTTTTATAACCCACTTCCCGTGATCCAATCGAGCTGACATTTTTCACACAGACTCGTTGTGCGTGACAATTAATGTTCGTGAATTTTTTTTTCTAAAATTTGACACTGTTTAGGGAAAAATAAATACATATTTAATTACCAATTGCTTAATGGTGGCAGACAATCATCTGACCCATAGGTGGCAGGAGAGTGCACACCCAGCATACTCCGCTAACCATCAACGGTGCTGCAGTGGAGAGGGTGAGATGCACCAAGTTCCTGGGTGTGCACATCTCTGAAGACCTGTCGTGGAGTCATAACACTGCATCACTGGCCAAAAAAGCCCAACAGCGCCTGTATTTTCTCCGCAAACTGAGAAGAGCAGGAGCCCCGCCCCCCATCATGCACACCTTCTACAGAGGCACTGTTGAGAGCATCTTGACGAGCTGCATCACCGTGTGGTACGGCACCTGCACAGTGTCCTGCCGCAAGACTCTACAGCGCATAGTGAGAGCAGCTGAGAGGATCATTGGTGTCTCTCTCCCGCCTCTTCTGGACATTTATAACGCCCGCATCACCAGCAAAGCAATCAAGATTGCAGGTGATCCCACCCACCCATCTCACAGCCTCTTCAGCCTGCTGCCGTCAGGGAGGAGACTGCGGAGTCTTCCAGCCAGGACCAGCAGGCTCAAAGACAGTTTCTTTCACCAGGCTGTCAAGAGACTCAACTCCCTCCCTGCTCTACCATCACTCCCCCCCTCTGCCCACCCACCCCCCTTTGCCCCCTGACCCCATCCCCCACACACACATTCACTCGTACATCCTGATCTCTGGACTGCACATTGCACTACATCGCACTACCACACTGGTTTAAATATCTTATTTATTTTAATACTTTATTTAATTAATATTTTACATTTTAAAAATTATTGACTGTTGTTTATTTTAAGTTTATTACATTTTTGATTATTTATCTTGTGTTGATCGCCGATTGTTTATTGTTTATTTATGTCTGTTAATTGTGATTATTTTTTTAATTGCTTGGTTGCACCGTGGGACCAAGAGAGAGGACTGTAATTTCATCTGTGTTGTATGTCATGCATGTAACACACTTGACAATAAAGTGACTTTAGGACTTAAAGTGACATAAAGTCTGAAGTATCAAAATTGGTGATTTCGAGCTTGATTTGGAATAAGATGTGCAAGTTTATACTGTACTGATTTTGTTTTATAAATATATTTAAGGACAATCGTGTTGAGCGGGGTGTTTCTAGAAAACGAGTGTTTTATATTAAAAATTCTGCCATTTGTTCGTGTAGTCGAACGCAATCCCTTTGTACTTACACTGCTGTGTATGTACACTCGTGTGTGTATGTATGAAGCAGTGTGTATGCACATTCGTGTATGTTTCTACCGCGCTGTGTATGTCCACTCGTGTGTGGGTGTGTGTACATGGGAGTGGATGTGTACTCCTGTATGATTATGTATTGGAACAAACAAATTATGTTTATATTGTGTCGTACAAATAATTGAGGGGCAACGTGGTAGGAATGCGCCACTACAACAGGGAACTACAGGGATGAGACTCCCCGCTCGTGGTGCTAAATGAATGAAAACAGCGCCACTGAGCAGACAGAGCCCCGCCCCTACAGCTCGTGCGTGTGACGTCATGAGTGTGACGTAGTGAGTGTGCTCAGCGGACAGCCACGATGCTGCCAGGTGAGGGTCAACTTGTGTGATGGAGATGCTTCACCTGAAACTCGCCTCCACACGTGTTCGCTATGAACATTGTAGCAATAAGGGACGATTAGTCATCTTTAACATGTCAGGTCTTTATTGTTCTGCAAGTAAATTAACGTTAAAACGCGTAGAAACACATGCACACTCGTGTGTGAATGCACAACGCTGTATAGACAGTCGTGTTTATAAGCACACTTGTGTGTGTATGTCTACTCGTCCGTGTTTTTCTAAGGAAGGATATGGTTGAAATAACGTACGATCAGTCATCTTTAAAAACAATTCAGGTCTTTATTAATCTGCAAGAAAAATCACGTTAATACTCGTATCGAAATCTTTATTAATACGCTTGCTCAAACAGGAAGGAACTGGGCAAATTATTTCCCAATAGGAATTCAACAGTTAAAACATATTCTTAAAATCGAACACGTGAACGTCGATTTCCCCATTGACGTCCTTTTTGACTGAAGCCATTCGTCCAGAAGTCCAAGCCATCAAACACAAGAACAACGAACGTGCAATCCACGCACACTCTGAAACCTATTACTTTAAGTTATTTTGTTTATTACACAATGATAAAACGTTTTTAAGAGCATCTTCTTGGTTCTTTCAGTAAAGTCATGTAGAATGGAAAAAATAAAATAAAGAAAACATAATAAAATATTATTATTTTATTATTTCCATTCTACGTCACTTTACCTGAAAGAACCAAGAAGATGAATCCCTGCAGTCACGCACCATCAGAGTATGAGAGCTCGGGGCAAGCATCTACACTATGGGGACTCCTTGCAAAAAGGTGTCAGTTTTGTTGCCAGATAGAAGGGTAAAGAACCAATCATCATATTTTTACTGGCAAATGAGGTCCCCATAGTGTAGATGCTTGCCCCGAGCTCTCCTACTCTGATGGTGCATTGTCCTTGAGTTGTGCGCCTTTTGGCGTCATCTGGTCCAACCCATATGAGACTAGGCTCGAAGGAAAGCTGTCTCGGGTGTGGACCAATCAACTTCAAGGACAGTGCACATTATCAGAGTTATGTTCTTTTGTTTGTATTATGACTGCAGGTATTGCGGTCTATGCAAACATGACTCCTTGCAAAAAGGTGTCAGTTTTGTTGCCAGATAGAAGGGTAAAGAACCAATTATCATATTTTTACTGGCAAATGAGGTCCCCATAGTGTAGATGCTTGCCCCGAGCTCTCATACTCTGATGGTGCATTGTCCTTGAGTTGTGCGCCTTTTGGCGTCATCTGGTCCAACCCATATGAGACTAGGCTCGAAGGAAAGCTGTCTCGGGTGTGGACCAATCAACTTCAAGGACAGTGCACATTATCAGAGTTATGTTCTTTTGTTTGTATTATGACTGCAGGTATTGCGGTCTATGCAAACATGACTCCTTGCAAAAAGGTGTCAGTTTTGTTGCCAGATAGAAGGGTAAAGAACCAATTATCATATTTTTACTGGCAAATGAGGTCCCCATAGTGTAGATGCTTGCCCCGAGCTCTCATACTCTGATGGTGCATTGTCCTTGAGTTGTGCGCCTTTTGGCGTCATCTGGTCCAACCCATATGAGACTAGGCTCGAAGGAAAGCTGTCTCGGGTGTGGACCAATCAACTTCAAGGACAGTGCACATTATCAGAGTTATGTTCTTTTGTTTGTATTATGACTGCAGGTATTGCGGTCTATGCAAACATGACTCCTTGCAAAAAGGTGTCAGTTTTGTTGCCAGATAGAAGGGTAAAGAACCAATTATCATATTTTTACTGGCAAATGAGGTCCCCATAGTGTAGATGCTTGCCCCGAGCTCTCATACTCTGATGGTGCATTGTCCTTGAGTTGTGCGCCTTTTGGTGTCATCTGGTCCAACCCATATGAGACTAGGCTCGAAGGAAAGCTGTCTCGGGTGTGGACCAATCAACTTCAAGGACAGTGCACATTATCAGAGTTATGTTATTTTGTTTGTATTATGACTGCAGGTATTGCGGTCTATGCAAACATGACTCCTTGCAAAAAGGTGTCAGTTTTGTTGCCAGATAGAAGGGTAAAGAACCAATTATCATATTTTTACTGGCAAATGAGGTCCCCATAGTGTAGATGCTTGCCCCGAGCTCTCATACTCTGATGGTGCATTGTCCTTGAGTTGTGCGCCTTTTGGCGTCATCTGGTCCAACCCATATGAGACTAGGCTCGAAGGAAAGCTGTCTCGGGTGTGGACCAATCAACTTCAAGGACAGTGCACATTATCAGAGTTATGTTCTTTTGTTTGTATTATGACTGCAGGTATTGCGGTCTATGCAAACATGACTCCTTGCAAAAAGGTGTCAGTTTTGTTGCCAGATAGAAGGGTAAAGAACCAATTATCATATTTTTACTGGCAAATGAGGTCCCCATAGTGTAGATGCTTGCCCCGAGCTCTCATACTCTGATGGTGCATTGTCCTTGAGTTGTGCGCCTTTTGGCGTCATCTGGTCCAACCCATATGAGACTAGGCTCGAAGGAAAGCTGTCTCGGGTGTGGACCAATCAACTTCAAGGACAGTGCACATTATCAGAGTTATGTTCTTTTGTTTGTATTATGACTGCAGGTATTGCGGTCTATGCAAACATGACTCCTTGCAAAAAGGTGTCAGTTTTGTTGCCAGATAGAAGGGTAAAGAACCAATTATCATATTTTTACTGGCAAATGAGGTCCCCATAGTGTAGATGCTTGCCCCGAGCTCTCATACTCTGATGGTGCATTGTCCTTGAGTTGTGCGCCTTTTGGCGTCATCTGGTCCAACCCATATGAGACTAGGCTCGAAGGAAAGCTGTCTCGGGTGTGGACCAATCAACTTCAAGGACAGTGCACATTATCAGAGTTATGTTCTTTTGTTTGTATTATGACTGCAGGTATTGCGGTCTATGCAAACATGACTCCTTGCAAAAAGGTGTCAGTTTTGTTGCCAGATAGAAGGGTAAAGAACCAATTATCAATTATTACGATTGCTGTCATACTCTTTTATTGATAATCGAAATGGTATCGCTTGTAAGCGTGTGTGAGCAATGTCTTTCTCCAACTTAAGTTCAACAAGACCACTTAACAAAGAGAGTAAAATCAGAAATTGAACCACCACACAACCACTGCGCTTCACAACACATCAACAAGTAGTCCGATAGCACTACAAAGCACCACCTGAACGTGACGAAGTCTAGAATGAACGTTAACACGCAATTAGCTGTGAGAAGATGACATGGCACCTTCTACCATAAACACCACACATTTACCAGTCCCGATGATACAACCACCAGACGAAGCAACGCACCTATAAGTATAACATTGTTGTCATCCTGAAATAAGTGAACACTTCTGAAACTTAAAAGGAATACGTTCATCTGAACACATTATAGCGCATTCACAACATCACTCTAGCTCGGAGTAATGGAAATGACTGAAAAAATATATCTTAGAAACGCGAATATACACAATGCAACAGTTAACAGATGTACTCAATACGCTTGAGTCTCAAGCCACTCCATTCCATCCAGCCATCTCTCAGGATCCAACTGCATGGGGTCGAATGAGGAATTGTCGTCAGGACTCATTACATCCGCTACATTCAGCCATCTCTCAGGATCCACCTGCAAAGGTTAGAAAGATGCATTTTTTTCAGGACTCATTGCAGCACTTTGAATTCTACATTTTGATTTCAATTCCCTATCATTGCGGATCTTCTGGTGCTTGGTTCACGGTGATGACCGTGAACATGTCCTCTCCCTCGTAGAGCAATGAAATGGCTTCTAGCCCGAGTGTGTTTTCTTGTGAGTGTTAAGAGCTGACTTCCACGCAAATGCATTCCCACAAAGAGAGCACTTGAATGGCTTCTCGCCCGAGTGTGTTTTCTGGTGACTGTGAAGATTTTATTTCCGTGCAAATGCCTTCCCACAAACAGAGCACTTGAATGGCTTCTCACCCGTGTGTGTTTTCTGGTGACGGTAAAGAATAGATTTCCAAGCAAATGCCTTCCCACAAACAGAGCACTTGAATGGCTTCTCGCCCGTGTGTGTTTTCTGGTTATTGTTTAGAGTTGATTTCTCTGCAAATGCCTTCAAACAAACAGAGCACTTGAATGGCTTCTCGCCCGTGTGTGTTTTCTGGTGATTGTTTAGAGTTGATTTCTCTGCAAATGCCTTCAAACAAACAGAGCACTTGAATGGCTTCTCGCCCGTGTGTGTTTTCTCGTGCCTGTGAAGATTTGATTTATCCGCAAATGCCTTTCCACAAACAGAGCACTTGAATGGCTTCTCGCCCGAGTGTGTTTTCTGGTGAGTGTGAAGATTTGATTTATCCGCAAATGCCTTTCCACAAATAGAGCAATTGAACGGCTTCTCACCCGAGTGTGTTTCCTGGTGAGTGTTAAGATGTGATTTCTGTGAAAATGTGTTCCCACACAAAGAGCAATTGAACGGCTTCTCGCCCGTGTGTGCGTGGCGCTGTGGAGAGTTTATCTGCTCCATGTGACTGATTCTTCAGAGCAGAGTAACAGTCGCGGGTGTTGTTGAGAGTTAAAGGCACCCTCTAAGCTGCGTGGATGTCTGTCTCAAATCGCCAAGAAGCAAACTCTCACTACCGTCTAACCGACACACAGGAACGTCTCGTATGTCGAGCTACACTCAACTACCAGTTTTATCCACTAACGAAGACACTTACTTGTTGATGCACGGCGTGTCGATGTCCCTGTAACCCGTCTGAAGAGGTCGCCACGAACTCTCCCAGTCGCCAGGCAATCGGGCTCGCCAGGCTGGGTCTCGCAGGAGAAGGGTAATCTGCAGAGAGAGGAGTTGCGCGTCTATCCTCAACGAAATCCCTCTCGAAATGGTCTTGAGGTCTGATTTTAAGCCCCTTATAACTCCCCTCTAGCATTCAAATCCTTTGTTCTCGTCTTGGATTATCATAGACTTTGCATTCAATTGTAAATTTTTACATTAATAATCCGCATATGTAGCAACATAGCTTAGCTAATCCGGCCATTGTAATTTAACCTTAATACATATGTACATCTCACTGCATAATTGTACGCATAATTCAGTGCTTCCTGTGAATCTGCTAATATTCACCCGGCTATGTCCTGTAAACTGCTGCAGGTTTAGAAGATTTAACAGCGACATACAGTTCGAAGTATAGAAATGAAGATGTCGAGTTTGATTTGGACTAAGAGGTGCAAGTTAATACTGTGCTGAACCTGTTTAATAAACCTATTTAAGGACATTCGTGTTGAACATGGTGCTTCTAACAAACAAGTGTGTTATATAATAATTTACGTCAAACTTTGAATAATCATCTGAATGGTTTAGCTTAAAAGCGTGGTTCATAATAACGTTACGCAAAAAAAACAATCGTCATCTTATAGTCTGTAACATACGACCTTCGGTGTGTATATACACCAGTGTGTATGTGTTCAATATTTTGCACGTGTTTAAAATTTGCGACGAGTTTTTTTGCTAATTGCATTGAGTATTGAGGGGTTACCAGCCCCTCGCACCCGTCCAAAGACCTCGTGGGCCACTGTGGTGGCTATGAGCCTTCCCTCCGGGACATTGCTCACATCCACCACAGCGTTACCGTCAAACACCGTCAATGAAGGAAGGGGGTTGTTTTTGCAAAACTTTACTCGTGGCAGGGGATTGGCAAACAACAGGGAGTGCCTCCTTCTGATAAACAAAAAACGAATGAAGGGGGCGTGGGAGCGCGGCGTAAGGTGTGGAAAGCTGTAAGTCACAGGTTTCATTCGATTTGGGTCAATGACACCAGCACACGAATGGTGGGGTCGTTTGGAATGATGTTGCATTGATGAAAGATGAAGTTCTCCGACGTAGCATTTCATGAACTTTACATTCAATTGTTATTTTTGGAAATTACAATCTGCATATCTAGCAACATAGCTTCTCTATCTTCTTGGTTCTTTCGGTAAAGTTACGTAGAAGGGAAATAATAAAAAATAAAAATAATAAAATAATTCTCACGACGTTTCGGAGGCAACACAAGCTTTCTTCTTCAGGTGGAACCGTCACAGCACGATTGCTGTATCAAGTAAGAGTTATTTCAAGAAACAGTCCTTGTGTATATACTGGTTGAGGGTGGGAGGATATTATTATTGTGAGGTTCGGTGAAACACGCTGTTAGGAATGAGTCTTTGTTGTGTAGACTGGTTGAACTCGGAGGTTCCAAGAGTTTGCATATCAAGAGGAATTTAGCATATTTATGGGAAATGCAGATATGGGGTTAGTCATGACTTGTGGAATCTGGCTATTGAGCTTAATCCTGAATACGTATATTCATGTCACCGCATAATTCGCGTTAATTTGCTAATATTCACCCTGCAATGTGCTGCAAACTGCTGCCTGTTCAAAGGCGTTACCAGGCAGATGCAGACTGTAGTATTAAAATTGTGATTTGGACTTTGAGGTGCAACTTTATACCGTGCTGACTTTGTTTTATAAAAATATTGAAGTACTTGTGTTGATATGACCGCGTCAGAACAATCAAGGTGATTTGTTCAATTTAATCCACGAAAATTATTACGATTGCTGTCATACACTTTTAATGAAAATCGAAATGGTATAGCTTGTAAGCGTGTGTGTATTTACACTGCTGTGTAAGTACACTTTGGGAGCGGTAGTGTAGCGGTTTGTATGTACAAAGCGGTGTGCATGCACATTCGTCTATGCATATACACTGCTATATCCACTCGTGTGTGGGTGTGTGTTTCGTACAAAGAATTGAGGGGCAACGTGGTGATGAATGCGGCACCACAACAGGGAACTACAGGGATGAGACTCCCCGCTCGTGGTGCTCAATGAATGAAAACAGCGCCACTGAGCGGACAGAGCCCCGCCCCTACAGCTCGTGCGTGTGACGTCATGAGTGTGACGTCATGAGTGTGATCAGCGGACAGCCACGATGCTGCCAGGTGAGGGTGAACTTGTGTGCTGGAGATGCTTCACCTGAAACTCGCCTCCACACGTGTTCGCTATGAACATTGTAGCAATAAGGGACGATTAGTCATCTTTAACATGTCAGGTCTTTATTGTTCTGCAAGTAAATTAACCTTCTTGGTTCTTTCGGTAAAGTCACGAAGAAGGGAAATAATAAAAAATGAAACATTATACAACTATTTTATTATGTTTTATTTTCTTCTTCATCTTCTTGGTTCTTAGTCACGTAGAAGGGAAATAATAAAATAATAAAAATAATAAAATAATTTTATAAAGTTTTTTTATTGTTTAAAATTATTTTTTTTATTATTTAATAAAAATAAAACAAATTTTTTTTAATTGTTATATTTTTATTATTTTTTTATTTCCCTTCTTCAATAAGGGACGATTAGTCATCTTTAACATGTCAGGTCTTTATTGTTCTGCAAGAAAATTCACGTTAACACTCGTAGAAACACATGCACACTCGTGTGTGAATGCACACCGCTGTATAGACAGTTGTGTTTGGATGCACACTCGTGTGTGTATGTCTACTCGTCCGTGTTTTTTAAAGGAAGGATATGGTTGAAATAACGTACGATCAGTCATCTTTAAAAACAATTCAGGTCTTTATTAATCTACAAGAAAATTCACGTTAATACTCGTATCGAAATCTTTATTAATACGCATGCTCAAACAGGAAGGGACTAGGCAAATTATTTCCCAATAGGAATTCAACAGTTAAAACATATTATTAAAATCTAACACGTAAACGTCGATTTCCCCATTGACGTCTTTTTCGACTGAAGCCATTCGTCCAGAAGTCCAAGCCATCAAACAAAAATTAAAAGGAAGGCTTTCATCTGAACACATTATAGAGCATTCACAACATCAGTCTAGCTTGGAGTACTGGAAATCACGGAATTAACAATTCGTTCCGTATTAACTGATCTAACAGAGACACAAACATGCACATTCCAGGACTTCAAGAGTTAACAGAAGTTCTCAAAACTTTGACTCTCCAGCCACTCCAGCAGCCATTTCTCAGTGTCCACCTGCATGGGGTCGAAAGAGGAATTGTCGTCAATACAAATAAAACATAATAGAATAATTATCTAGACGTTTCGGCCACAACGCAAGCAGCCGTCACACACTCCGGGCTTGGAGCCACTACTTGGAGCCTGGAGTGTGTCATTCAGACTCTGTCTTCTCGACAGACCTGTTTTTCACCTGAGAACGGCTGCTTGCGTTGTGGCCGAAACGTCGTGAGAATTATGTTATTATTTTTATTATTTTATTATTTCCATTCTACGTGACTTTACCGAAAGAACTAAGAAGATGAATCCCTACAGTCACGAAAGTTTTAAATCGAAATTAAAAGCTTACAAACTATACCATTCAGATGGGTATCCACGGCAATTGTAACCATTTTAGTGGTAATATAACAATTCACCTTCGCTGTCGAGACACACGCTGATCAACAAGTGTCCTTAAACATATTCATAAAACCCCATCAACACGCTATGAAGCATGCACCTCTTAGTATAAGTATATCTCGATCAACAATATTTCATACTGTATTTCACAGGTAAGGCCGATAACTTGATCACAGTTTACAGGCCATTGTAAATGTGCAAACTAACAACATGCACATGATTATGCAAGGAGATGCCTATCCGTATTCAAACTGAAGCGAACAATGATGCAGTGAAATGCAAAATCCTACTTAGGCTTGAGCACAATGGCCACATGAGATTAGGTCTGTTAGATATGAAGAGAGTTACTTCCGAGAATAACAATTGCATGCAAGGAAGTTTATAAAGAAAATGTAAATTATTCTAGAGAGATTTCATAAATGGGAAGAATAATTATCTCAAACAGTGTGCCGTAGCAAATGCAAACAAATAGAATAAAATAAACTAAATTGATGCCTTCACTACACTCATTAAACATGGGACAACTATTTAAAATATTATTAATAATTCCAAGCGTTTGGAGTGGAAACAGAGAAGGAATTAGAATTGAATGCGTTTTTTTTCAAAAGTATAACGTACTTCAATGTTGTGGGGAATCTAAGATTTATACCGTCAGTTTGACCTGTGAAAATAATCACAAAACCCCACTACCCAAGTCTACTACTGTGTGTATGTACATGGATCTGTACTGCTGTGTATGTCCACTCGTGTGTATATTCACACTTGTTGATGTGGATATGTACATGCGTGTATGTGTGTATAGGTATGTACAATCATTTGTTCGCCCATTTATTTGTGTTGTCAAACGCAATCCCTGTCTACGTACACTGCTGTGTATGTACACTCGTGTGTGTATGCGCACTTGTATGCATGTGTACCCGTGTGTGTATGTACAAAGCGGTGTGTATGCACATTCGCGTATGTATCTACACCTCTGCGTATGTCCACTCGTGAGTGGGTGTGTGTACATGGGGGTGTATATGTGTACTCGTGTATGATTATGTACTGGAACAAACAAATTATATTAATATTGTGTCGTACAAAGAATGTAGGGGCAACGTGGTAGGAATGAGACTCCCCGCTCGTGGTGCTCAATGAATGAAAACTGCGCCACTGAGCGGACAGAGCCCCGCCCCTACAGCTCGTGAGTGTGACGTCATGAGTGTGACGTCATGAGTGTGACGTAGTGAGTGTGACGTCATGAGTGTGACCAGCGGACAGCCACGATGCTGCCAGGTAAGGGTAAACTTGTGTGCTGGAGATGCTTCACCTGAAACTCGCCTCCACACGTGTTCGCTATGAACATTGTAGCAATAAGCGACGATCAGTCATCTTTAACATATCAGGTGTTTATTGTTCTGCAAGTATATTAACGTTAAAACTCGTAGAAACACATGCACACTCGTGTGTGTGAATGCACACCGCTGTATAGACAGTCGTGTTTGGATGCACACTCGTGTGTGTATGTCTACTCGTCCGTGTTTTTTTAAGGAAGGATATGGTTGAAATAACGTAGATCAGTCATCTTTAAAAACAATTCAAGTCTTTATTAATCTGAAATAAAATTCACGTTAATACTCGTATCGACATATTTATTAATACGCATGCTCACACAGGAAAGGAACTATGCAAATTATTTGCCAATAGGATTTCAACATTTAAAACATATTCTTAAAATCTAACACGTAAACGTCGATTTCTCCATTGACGTCCTTTTCGACTGAAGCCATTCGTCCAGAAGTCCAAGCCATCAAACACAAGAACAACGAACGTGCCATCCACGCACACTCTGAAACCTATTACTTTAATATATTTTATTTATTACACAATGATAAAAAAAATAAAGAACGTGTTTAAAATATTGAGCAAAGTTGTGATCACAGTATTTCTCCAACTTAAGTTCAACAAAACCACTTAACCACGAGAGAGAAATTAGAAATTGAACCACCACACAACCACTGCGCTTCACAACACATCAACAAGTAGTCCGATAGCACTACAAAGCACCACCTTAACGTGACGATGTCTAGAATGAACGTTAACACGCAATTAGCTGTGAGAAGATGACATGGCACCTTCTACCATAAACACCACACATTTACCAGTCCCGATGATACAACCACCAGACGAAGCAACGCACCTATAAGTATAACATTGTTGTCATCCTGAAATAAGTGAACACTTCTGGAACTTAAAAGGAAGGCTTTCATCTGAATACATTATAGCGCATTCACAACATCACTCTAGCTTGGAGTAATGGAAATCGCTGAAAAAATATCTAAGAGACACGAATATACATAATTCAACAGTTCACAGATGTACTCAATACGTTTGAGTTTTCAGAAACTCCACTACATCCAGCCATCTCTCCGGATCCAACTTCATGGGGTCGAAAGAGGAATTGTCGTCATGACTCGTTACATCCACTACATTCAGCAATCTCTCAGGATCGACCTGCCTAGGTTCGAAAGATGCATTTTTTCCAGGACTCATAGCAGCACTCTGCATTTCACTTTTTGATTTCACTTCCCTATCATTGCGGATTTTCTTGTGCTTGTTTCGGGGTGATGACCGTGAACATGTCCTCTCCCTCGTAGAGCAATTAAATAGCTTTTCACCCGAGTGTGTTTTCTGGTGATTGCGTAGAATTGTTTTCCGTGAAAATGCCTTCCCACAAAGAGAGCACTTGAATGGCTTCTCGCCCGAGTGTGTTTTCTGGTGACTGTGAAGATTTGATTTCCGTGCAAATGCCTTCCCACAAACAGAGCACTTGAATGGCTTCTCACCCGTGTGTGTTTTCTGGTGAGTGTTAAGATTTGATTTCCGTGAAAATGCCTTCCCACACACAGAGCAATTGAACGGCTTCTCGCCTGTGTGTGCGTAGCGCTGTGGAGAGTGTATCTGCTCCATGTGACTGATTCTTAAGAGCAGAGTAACAGTCGCGGGTGTTGTTGAGAGTTAAAGGCACCCTCTAAGCTGCGTGGATGTCTGTCTCAAATCGCCAAAAAGCAAACTCTCACTAACGTCTAACCGACACACAGTAACGTCTCGTAAGTCGGGCTACACGCGACTACCAGTTTTATCCACTAACGAAGACACTTACTTGTTGATGCACGGCGTATCGATGTCCCTGTAACCCGTCTGAAGAGAACGCCACGAACTCTCCCAGTCGCCAGGCAATCGGGCTCGCCAGGCTGGGTCTCGCAGGAGAAGGGTAATCTGCAGAGAGAGGAGTTGCGCGTCTATCCTCAGTGAAATTCCTCTCGAATTGGTCTTGAGGTCTGATTTTAAGCCCCTTATAACTCCCCTCTAGCATCCAAATCCTTTGTTTTCGTCTTGGACTATCATAGACTTTGCATTCAATTGTTAATTTTTACATTAACAATCCGCATATGTAGCAACATAGCTTAGCTAATCTGGCCATTGTAATTTAACCTTAATACATATGCATATCTCACTGCATAATTGTACGCTCCCGTTTAAATAAAGATCTACATATCCATGCATAATTCCGTGCTTCGTGTTAATTTGCCAATATTCACCCGACAATGTTCTTTAAACTGATGCAAGTTTAGAGGATTTAACATCGACATACAGTCTAAAGTATCAAAATGCTGATGTCCAGTTCGATTTCGACTAAGAGGTGCAAATGTATACTGTACTGACTTTGTTTTATAAAAAATATTTAAGTATTTGTGTTGATATGAGCGCGTCAGTAAATCAAGGTGATTTGTTTAATTTAATTCACGACAATTATTACGATTGCTGTCATACACTTTTATTGATAATCGAAATGGTATCGCTTGTAAGCGTGTGTGAGCAATGTCTTTATCCAACTTTAGCTCAACAAGACCACTTAACAACGAAAGTAAAATCAGGAATTGAAACACCTCACAACCAATGCGCATCACACCACATCAACAAGTTATCCGATAGGACTACGAAGCACCACCTTAACGTGACAAAGTTTGGAATAAACAAGACAGCACGCTCACATCATTTGCTGTGCAATAATTACAACACATGCCACCTTCTAGCATAAGCACCAGCCATTACAGCAGGGAACTGTAGCCATGTGTATGTACATGGGTGTGTACTTCTCTGTGGGTACATTCGTGTGCATGTGCACTCGTGTGTGTATTTACACTCGTTCATGGACACGTGTGGGTCTGTACACGTGTGTATGTATGTACAATCGTGTGTGCTCGCATATTTGTGTGTGTTGAAACGCAATCCCTGAGCATGCACACTGCTGTATACGTGCACATGTGTTTATGTATATTGCTGTGTGCAATTACACTGTGCATGTATCTGTAGTGGTGATACGCGCTGGGGTAGGGATCGTGTGCCAGCGCGTAGTGATTGGCTGTGTGGGTGGTGACGCGCGCTGACGTGAAGGATCAGGGGTCAGCGCGGGGTCGTGGGTTATGTGGTAGTGATTGGCTGTGTGCCGACGACGCGCTTGAGAGAGAGTGATCGGGTGGCAGCGCGGCGTGATTGGTTGAATAGTGATAACACGCGCTGGGGAAAACGGATCGTAGAGATAGCGCGTCGTCATTGGTTAACTAAGGAGCGATGCTCACGTTGAGGTCCGCATCCGCTCCGTCTCCCGTGAGCAGGGGATATATAAGGGGATGCACACAGGCGCACGGGCAGTATGTAACCAGCGAAGACTGAAGACGGGGACGAAGAGATAGGGCCCTGCGGTACCTAGTCCCGCTGTCCTAACGGGACCGGGACTCTGTGTAACCCAGAGGCGAATGCATTGTGTGTAGCCATAGGCATAGGGTCTACACGAGTCGAATGCATTGTGTGTAGCCATAGGCATAGGGTCTACACGAGTCGAATGCATTGTGTGTAGCCAGAGGCATAGGGTCTACACGAGTCAAGTGCATTGTGTGTAGCCAGAGGCATAGGGTCTACACGAGTCAAGTGCATTGTGTGTAGCCAGAGGCATAGGGTCTACACGAGTCAAGTGAAGTGTGTGTAGCCAGAGGCATAGAGTCTACACGAGTTAAGTGAAGTGTATAGTCAGAAGAATAGAGACCACACGTTGTATTGTGACACGTCAAGATTTAATAAAAGTGTGTTACCCGTCAAGAAGTTCCTGCCGTCATTCCAATACTTCAACTGGCGTCAGAAGTGAAACGGTCTTCCAAGCATGGATACAAGGAAGACCCGTCGGACCCACGGGATTGACCGCGAGGACAACCTTGACGACTCGGGCCAGCTGGCATCGGGGGGTGAGGACGAAGAATTGCCCACGCTGCAGGATCCGCCGACGGCGCCGGACGAGCGACGGGGGACCGATGCCGTGCTCCGCGAGGCGCACTCCCGTCTGGCGGAGCTGCTGCTCGCCGCCGCGTCCATCCTGGCGGAGATCAGCTCGTCGGGAGGAGCGGTGACGGCGGCGGACATTCTACAGGGTCGCCCCGCAGATTCCCGCCAAAATGACTTGGCGATTCCCGCCATTTCATCTGCGCCGACTTTTGGCGGGAACGGACACCACCACGTGGCGGCGGTTCTCCAAGCGCGCCCGCTTACGTCACCAACGCGCGCTGCGGACCGCCATCAGACACCCGCCACTGGGGCCTCCATCTTACACACCGACGGGGCGGCGGAGAGGAACCACGAGGCGGAGGACGACTTCATCTTTCAACAGCGCCTTCCCACATTGTCAGCCTTCAAGGCGGAAGGCGGGGACTGGGGCCAATTTCAGCGCAGGTTTTTGGCGCATCAGGAGATGTCCGCCTGGTCCGACGCTACGGCGCTGCGGGCACTGCCTGCCATGCTGGATGACAACGCGCTCGCGGCCTTCACGTCCGCACGCAGGTCGGACCGCTCCACGCTCAAGGACGCGCTGGGTCTCATGGCCAAGGTCTACGGTCCTCCCTCGGCGTGTCGCCATCATTTTTATGCGAGGCGGAAGGCGGACACGGAGACCGCGCTCGCCTATCGCACGGCATTGCTGGCTCTCGCCGACGCCGCGTTCCCTCGTATGGACGAGGAGGGCAAAGATGCGATGGTTTTGGAGCAACTGCTCAAGTTGGCGCAGGACCTGGGGGTCCCCATCAACACTGGCCGACGAGATCGATATTTCTTCCTTGCGGGTCGCTACAAGTATACAAGCGCACGAGGTCCTTCAACGTAAACAGGGGGTCGTCTGCAACGCGGCCGTGGCCTCAGCTCCGGGCCCGGTAGTCACCGAACCCCAAGTCGTCAGCCCACGAGAGGAGGCGTTCACCGCGGGACGACCGGGGGACTGGAGGACGGGGGGTCGTTCGCCTCTGCGATCGGCCCGCAAGCTGGAGCAACCGAGATCTCCGACGACCCTCATCACGTGTTATAACTGCGGCCTCCGGGGCCACGTGGCGTCCGGTTGCCGCGCCCCACGTCAGCGCGCCATGGGACCTCGGCTGGACGACGAACAAGGCCCCAAGTCATCCCTACAAACCCCGGCAAGTCGCGGCACCTCACATGCTCGGCCCGCATACTCGACACGCATGGGCCGTCGCGTTGCGGTGGAGGAGAGCCGGTTAGGGTTCGGGGATTCGGTTCGGCGAGGGGGGTTCGGCCGGGACCGGGGAGACATTAAATGGTCGGAGTTGGGGCACAGAATAGTGGCTGCCTCAGCGGGTTCATCCGTCGTTACGGGATCTATTGATGGGGTCGAGGTCAGGGTGTTAGTGGACACGGGGGCATCGGCGACTATTATATCGGACCTCATTTACAACATTCTCCCCGTACAATGTCGTCCGCTGCTTCCAGTGGATGTGCCATTTTACGCCGCTAATGGGGGATCGTTGGGCATTATCGGTCAGATTAGGGCGTCCATTTGCATTGGAGATATCAAATTGTCGGGACCCGTTTTCGTTTCGTCCTCCCTGGCGGTTCCTTGTCTATTGGGCACTGATTTTTTGGCAAAAATGCCCATCAAAATTCTCATCGATCAGCGTTGCATTGAACTACCATCGGGTCGCCGTATTTCATTTTTGACGAACCCTACTGAAATTCGGACGGCGTGCGCTACGATACAAGCGTTAGCAACACAGACCGTGCACGTGCCCCCGGGTTCACAAATGTTAATTCCCCTCCGGTTGCGGAAACCATGGGTGAGGGAGACCTCGGAACAAGGCATGCTTTTGGGTCCTTCTAATAGGGCTGTCGGAGGTCTCGATTTGTCGGTGGCTCACACTTTGGTTGGGGCTGACAGGGATCCGTTTGTGATGGTTTTGAACGCTGGGTCGCGGCCGGCCGTCATTCAGCAGGGCACCGTGCTAGCTCACGCGGCACGGGTCCCTGCGGAAGAGCGGCTGGTTGCGCAGGCTGATCTGAGCCCCACGCAGAACATTAAACCTGAAGGAGGACCTCGAATGGGTCGATTCGCTGTGCGCGGACTCTGACGATTTGTCAGCGGTACAGTTGGGTGCGCTGCGCGGGTTGTTGATAGAATTTTCTGATGTGTTCAGCAAAGATAAGTATGACATTGGGTGCACGGACCTGTTACGCCACCACATTGAAACGGGCGATGCGGCACCGGTCAGGCTAAATCCCTTCCGACTGAGTCCTGCTGAGAAGGAACATGTTCAGTCGGCCGTCAACGATATGCTAGAAGCCGACATTATTTCGCCTTCTTCCAGTCCTTTGGGGAGCACCTATTGTGCTCGTTAAAAAGCAGGACGGGTCCTTGCGATTTTGCGTAGATTTCCGTCGCCTGAATAAGATCTCTGTGGCTGACGCGTATCCGCTCCCCAGGATGGACGAGTCCCTCGATGCATTGTCTGGTGCGCGATATTTTTCAACTCTTGATTTATTATCGGGATTCTGGCAGTTGCCACTCGACGAAGAGTCTAAACCTAAGACAGCATTTCGGACTCCAGGGGGCCTGTTTCAGTTTAACCGGTTACCCATGGGACTTCACTCCTCTCCTGCGACGTTTCAGCGCCTTATGGAGTTGGTTTTGTCGGGCTTGCAATGGGAGACGTGCTTGATTTACCTTGACGATGTCATTGTTTTCAGTAAAACGTTTGAGGAACACCTCCAGCGATTGAGAGGGGTGTTCTTGCGAATGCGATTGGCTAAATTAAAGTTTAAACCGGCCAAATGCCACCTTCTTCGTAAGTCCGTTAGATACTTGGGTCACATTGTCGACTCTTTGGGGATTTCTACCGATCCCGCGAAGACGGACTGTGTCAGTTCATGGCCGACGCCCACGTCAGTTTCGGACGTGCGCAGTTTCATCGGTTTTGCTTCTTATTACCGCCGATTCGTTGAGCACTTTGCCACCATTGCAAAACCCTTGCACGCTCTAACGGCGAAAGGAGTGAAGTTCCGATGGGGACCGGAGGAGGAGGCCGCATTCTGCTCCCTCCGGGACGCCTTGGTGGGTGCCCCACCCTTGCGCTATCCTGACTTTGCGAGTCCCTTCTTGCTAGACACGGATGCTAGCAACACGGGCATTGGGGGGGTGCTATCCCAAGTCGTTAGGGGGGGTCGAAAGGGTGGTCGCCTATGGTAGCAGGGTGTTGTCGCCGGCGGAGCAGCGCTACTGCGTCACCCGTCGCGAGCTGCTTGCCATTGTTTTTTTCGTACAACAATTCAGACCGTATCTCTATGGTCGTCACTTTACGGTCCGGACGGACCACGCGGCGCTCCAGTATTCATTGAGGGTCGCCCAGCCCCCGGGCCAATTGTCACGGTGGTTGGAAGTCCTCCAGGACTATCAGTTCACGACTACATACCGTAAGGGGTTGCGACACACAAATGCCGATGCTCTGTCGCGATTGTTGCCTTGTCACAAATGTGCGTGCTTATCGGGATCGGCGCGCTGTAAACCGCCAGTTACGGAAGGTATGGGGGCATTGGTTGCGACCGCGGGCGCACCAATTGGGGATGTTCCCGCTACCCCAGGGGGTCAGGACTCGCTGCTCTCACTGTCGCTGATTGAGTGGGGCCGTCTCCAAATGGCGGACAGCTCCCTGCTAGCATTGCGCCGCAGGGTGGGGGGTTCCGAAGAGGACCAGGAACGGACTGGCTCCTACGTACTTAAGCAAGGCCTGTTAATGAGATGGGACAGTTTGTCCCGGCGGCACGCGCTTGTGGTGCCTTCTGCTGTGAGGGGGAAGGTTGTCTTGGCCGCACACGAACGCCTCTTGCATTTGGGAGTTAACAAAACGCTTGCCCTGCTTCAGCGTGACTATTATTGGCCGGGAATGGGGGGTGACGTGGTGAATATTCTGAAGGGTTGTGTTGAGTGCGCCAGACGGAAACCACCGCCCGTGGCAGCTAATCCACCGCTGCAATCTATTCAGGTCTCGCGCACTAACGAGCTCGTTGCACTCGATATTCTGGGGCCCTTTCCAGGTCACGCCTAGGGGTAATAAGTACCTGTTGGTGGGGGTCGAATATTTTACCCGGTGGCCTATGGCGTGGCCGCTCGCCAACCAGTCGGCGGCGGCTGTGACGGACGCCTTTGTCCAGGGCTACGTCCTGGACAAGGGGGCTCCCGAACGCTTGCTGACCGACCAAGGGAAAATTTTTTCAAGTAAATTGCTGCAAGAGGTGTGCGACCTGTTGGGTACTAAGAAGGTGCGTACCTCCCCGTACCACCCGCAGACGGACGGGATGGTGGAGAGACTCCACAGGACTTTGACTTCTATGCTGTGCCAGCAGGTGTGTGAGGCACATGTTGATTGGGACCTGCAGGTCCCGGGGGTCCTCGCCGCGTATAGAATGGCCCCCCATGCAGCAACGGGATTTTCCCCATTCTATCTGATGTACGGTCGGGAAGCCGACCCGCCCATGGAAACGCAGCTGGGCCTGCCCGCACCACGGACTAATTCAAAATTGGCAGAGCATATTAAATTTAATATTCATAAGCTGACAGAGGCAAGGGAGGCCGCACGGCTTAATTCGCGGGCTCGCCAAATTGCAAACGAGCGGTTGCGTGCACGGAGGGTGTCCGTGCACAACTGGGAACCAGGTGACAAGGCCTGGCTGCATTGCCCTCAGGCACCTTTGGCTACGTCGCCTAAATTGTTGAAGCCATGGCGGGGACCCGTGGAGGTCGTGCGGGTTGCACGCCCCCAGTGCGTTCAGATAAAATGGGGAAAGCGCCGTTGGTACGTCCACCCCTCCCGACTGAAACCGTTCTCGCCTCCATATGGCCTCCCCTTGTGTCGTGAGGGCCGAGCATGTGACGTGACCGACGACCCAAAGGGGGAAATATCTTTGCCTGATCCTCACATGTCTCCGCCTGATCCGCTCCCAGGTGTCTCGGAACTGACAGCTGCCGACCACCGGCGGCCGGATCTTCGCGGCGGGGCCAGTCCTTCCGGGCCCGATCCGCGCTGTCTAGAGCAGTCGGAGCCACCGGACGGTCGTCAGCGTCCCGTCCCATACGACGGACCGGCCAGACGGACTCGCGCTAGGTCGCGCTACTTTTTATGACCTACCACGTGAGGAGTCGAGGCAGCTGGAGCGCCTCGTCACTGCGTTTAGTCACAGAGACACTTGGCGCGTTCGTTTTCTGGAGTTCGCTTTTATTGTGTTGTTCGTCGGGCTGTACATTGCTTCTTATTTAAGTGTTGCTGTTGTGTTGTTGTTGTTGCGTTACGGGGCACACTGGGGAGTGGGGTTTTTTTTGTTGTGTTGACGTTGGGTTGTGTTGTTGGTTAGCAGCCGGGCCGGCTGCGAGCTATGTGGGAGGGGGTGATGTAGTGGTGATACGCGCTGGGGTAGGGATCGTGTGCCAGCACGTAGTGATTGGCTGTGTGGGTGGTGACGCGCGCTGACGTGAAGGATCAGGGGTCAGCGCGGGGTCGTGGGTTATGTGGTGCTGATTGGCTGTGTGCCGACGACGCGCTTGAGAGGGAGTGATCGGGTGGCAGCGCGGCGTGATTGGTTGAATAGTGATAACACGCGCTGGGGAAAACGGATCGTAGAGATAGCGCGTCGTCATTGGTTAACTAAGGAGCGATGCTCACGTTGAGGTCCGCATCCGCTCCGTCTCCCGTGAGCAGGGGATATATAAGGGGATGCACACAGGCGCACGGGCAGTATGTAACCAGCGAAGACTGAAGACGGGGACGAAGAGATAGGGCCCTGCGGTACCTAGTCCCGCTGTCCTAACGGGACCGGGACTCTGTGTAACCCAGAGGCGAATGCATTGTGTGTAGCCATAGGCATAGGGTCTACACGAGTCGAATGCATGGTGTGTAGCCAGAGGCATGGGGTCTACACGAGTCAAGTGCATTGTGTGTAGCCAGAGGCATAGGGTCTACACGAGTCAAGTGAAGTGTGTGTAGCCAGAGGCATAGAGTCTACACGAGTTAAGTGGAGTGTATAGTCAGAAGAATAGAGACCACACGTTGTATTGTGACACGTCAAGATTTAATAAAAGTGTGTTACCCGTCAAGAAGTTCCTGCCGTCATTTCCAATACTTCACAAGCACGCTTTTGAAGAACCAGATTATGCCCATGCCTGTAGGCATATTTAATTAGTTTTTGTAGTCGGCTGAGTTGAGCTCAAACTGAGAATAAACTTGTGTTTTTCATATCGTGACACAAGTACTCATACCACAATGCCATTCATTTGGGGAATTTCCTGAGGCCTCTCAGATGCATATTTAAATACCACAACTTGCACGGGCATTAACAATGGGAGGCACACATGTCAGGTCCAGGTACCAGTTGCCAATGGTGGTGGTGTATAATGCCTCATGGTCAGGAATTAAGTACGAATCATTAGTATCGTTGGGCTGTGTGTTAGCCATTAAAAGAACCGCTCAACCGCAAAACAAAAGGCAAAAAGCCACCATTTCGCCTTATAGACTGCAGAAGCAAGTGCTGTTGGCAAGCTCGTATTAAGGTTGTCACAGCTCAGTAAGAAGTGGATGGGTCAGCACCACGCCTGGCAGCATTTGTGTCTCTCGTGCTGATGTTGACACATCATACGAGATACTCATTTAATGATGAGTTGAACTAGAAGAAGCCCAGTACAGTTCCAAATACCACGTGCCAATGATGTTGTGTATGATTGGAAATTTAATCTAAGTCGCTGGAATTGTATTTAATATGCTAACCACAGACACATCTGATTCTTATAGATGATTGTGACATTTTGCTCAAATATGATTATGTCTAGAAAAAACAAAAAATACTAATCTGGTCAACCAACATGTACTGCCAGAAGGTCTATTAGATTAACACGTATGGCAGGGTCAGATAAAGTTCTACGTTGCCTGAAGTATCTTGTTTTACACTTCCAAAATATATATTCCTCGTGATCTTTGCGCCAAGAAATTTGCTTTGCAACATGTGACGCTGACGCCATTTGGAAGCGTGAAAAACCTACTCCCAGTTACGTAATTTAACAATTGTTAGTGGTGTGATCCTTGTGTCTCTCCAAGTCCCCGTGTCTCTGCTGCTGGAGTTATTCAATGTTTGTGTAGTGACATAGAATTGGCTATGTTGCAGCATAGCGCTGGCTGCTGGTGGGGAAGGGGATTTGCAGATTACAGCAGCCCTGACAACAGCAGCAGGCCAGATGATAGACCAGAGGGGGATCTCGGGGAAAGGTCACGGAAGGCTCACACGAGGAACCCGCGGGTAGGTTCTAGAAAGGGGGCGTGGCCGGGGGCGTGGCTTGGCTCCGCTCCCGGCCACGCCCCCGGCCATGACAGTAAAAGAGCTCAGGGCTGTCGTGTGGAGTGGGATCCCTGTCATGCTGCGGGAGTCTTCTCTCGTCGTCTTCGTCTTCACCATCTCGGCATCGCCAGTCGGGCAGTCTACCAGCTGTCCGGACTGGGAACCGTAGTCGACTATAGACGGATTATTTGGAAGTGGTAACCCGTCGGTGCGTATTCATTAACAGAGTGCCTCCAACTCTCAGTGTCTCCGATCCAGTCACTACATTTGTATAAAAAATGGAAGGCGCCCTAATGTGTGCGCCAAGCAAGCATGACGACACAACAATAATAAAGTAACAATAACGATAACAGAGTAATGATTTATTTATTGAGGGAAGCCTCGCCGAGACTCACAATTCTTACAGCCGGATCCTGCTATGGTTATTTGGTGGGGTGTATAACAACGCGTGTGTGTGTCAACCCGCTCGGTTGAACATTCGGCCATTCGTCCATGGAGGCCATGGGCGAATTGGCGGAATAATCGCCATTTAGGCACACAGATTTCCTTCACTCTTAAAAAGCGAATTATTACGAAGTGCAGGAAAAAATATAGCCTAGAAGGGAAGGCAGCCAGAACCAGTGAGTGCCAACATTCGCCCGAGCTCTGGTGACCCTAATTTGGTATGATTGGTCAACTCCAATCACTAGTGTGGGCGGAAATTGACCCTCAAAGCAACCACAAAGCGGTGCTTATTTTAGTAACCCCAGAGGGATGAATATTCGGGTCGACTCTTGATCGGCAATTGAACTCGTGACCTTCTGATAATGATTTGAGTGCTCTAACCGCAGCTTGGGAGGATAATGTATTGCAGCATTTATTTATGTTTAGATGTTGTCATTTTGTACAGTACAGATAAACTGGAATGCCCAAAATAGAATCCACGCGCTACATGGAAGGATAACACAAACATCTCACGCAGGTAAGTGTTCTGTTGGCCGCTGTGACATGTGGATGAGCAACATGGGCACAGACAATGACGTGGAACAAACTGAGGAGTGCGCAAAGAGGCGTTCTTGGAATGACACTGGGAGAGAGGCAGGAGAACAACACGTAGATGAGAGAACAAACGCAAGTTAAAGACATCATATTAACTTATTAATCGGGGGCTTGGGCACGACACTGGAAGCGGCGATATATAATTGAAGCTTTCGTGACTGCAGAAATTACTATACTCATTGGTTCTTTCGGTAAAGTCACGTATGTTGAAATGAAAATAAAATGTAAATAAAATAAAAATGTATTTTTTTAAATTATAAAAGTACTTTTTATTTGTATTTCAACATACGTGACTACCGAACAAACCAATGAGTATAG
Organism: Lethenteron reissneri; assembly: GCF_015708825.2. NCBI lineage: Eukaryota > Metazoa > Chordata > Hyperoartia > Petromyzontiformes > Petromyzontidae > Lethenteron > Lethenteron reissneri. The sequence continues at coordinate 55,963 of NW_026891287.1, read as the reverse complement.
GAAGCGACGACGGCTGGTGGTCAAGACGAACGATGGAGTGGCAGCCTAAGGAGCGCACGCGCGAGCGCGGATGTCCACCGCAGACACAGAGCGATGGCATCTGCTCTTGCGCAGGAGCCAGATGGATTGTTGCATCGTGGGATCGCGAGAGATGATGTTTGAATCGGCACTTCCTGCTGCAGACACCACCTCGATTTGCTAAAGGCGATTAGCGCAGTTGGCTACGTACGGTGCAAAAGTCGTTCAAGAAACACTTCCAAACATGGCACTGCTGGAGTATTGGCAGGTAGCCAGCCCAGCCGAGATGCTGCGGTTAGAAACCGTGGGCGGAGCAGTGTACGATTGGGATGGGTGATGGGGTTTTTAATTTATGATTGAAGCAATGGAGGGAGTGCTAGTGGGAGCATTAACACGGGTCTGCTATTCACCCCCAAACCCCCATTTGTCTTTACATTCGCCGAATGATAACAACAGTAATGCATCGTCAATGTTATCTCCAGCAACCGCCCCTCTTTTCCCAGCAAAATTGATTGATGATTCACGTCCTATATTTAATCAGGTGGGGAGCCCATTGACATATCATCATCTCTGATGGCAACTGACGCCAGCATGTAAACCATACAAATAAAGTCAATTTCCCCGCTATTGTTGTTGTTCTTACATAGTTTGCCGATGGGCCCCGCAGACCGATGTTGTCACAGCAGCATCCAGTTTCAACCCACCGGGTCTCATCAGCAGATCTGTTCAACAAATCGTGATGTATCGTGAGATATTGGGAGCAAGTGCCATCGTTCGCTTACGTTCCTGGGCACGATCGGCGCAAAGCAGAAACAGATGAGTAATGTGGCGTTGCTTTGGAGGATCGTGGGTCAAATAATAACAAAACAATAACTGGCAACAGTCCATGGGTGTGAGTGTTTTGCCTTCTATTTTCTTTCATTCGTGTAGCACGGTCGGCTACGTGCATTGCGACACTCGACATACATATTCGTTGAGGATGACTACACGACGTGGTCATATTTATTCATCGAGGATTTAGTACAGAGTTCCTGATTTGGAGATATGACAACTGAATAATAATGGTCAGCTCTCGCCAATTATGTAAATCAGTGAGGCTTTTACATACATTTTAAATCAGACGAGACTGATTGCTGCTGCTGCTGATGATGATGATAATACCAAGGGTGGTGGTTTGTGCCTGAAATTAATCAATCAGGAGGCAAGGGGGTTGTGAATTGAGCAGAGGCGTCTGTGGTACGACACTCCCACGTTTACGGCCAGATTTCATATTGTGCCTGCCGACCTTTTCTACAACTTTTCCTGTTTCCTCCCAAATGAAATAAAAAAAATACTTGCTTAAACGCAGCCAAACATACCAAAGTAGCATTCTCCTCAACATAAGTATTCAGCCTCACTGATTCTTTACTGGTTTAAAAAAATGAATATTGAAATGAATGACCAGAAGTCAAAGCGCCCTTTACAAGCAAATTGGCTTCTTGGTCATGAACACGCCGACCAGTAGGTTATAACCCAGCTGGTCACACACAATATTGTAAGTATTAATCACTGTGCCTTGTTGACTCGGTGCCTGCGTGCGGTGTGTGTGGTGTGGTGTGTGAACCTCAGCATGCAGTGCTGGCCACACCACCCCCTTTTGTGGCGTTCGAGCCTTCCCAGGTGCTCGCACACGGCCCTCCCCCCTGCTGCCCACGAGGCCAATTTTAAACAGCAGATCGTTGTGTGTGTGTGTGTTATAACCGTGTGTGTGTGTTATAACCGTGTGTGTGTGTGTTATAACCGTGTGTGTGTGTTATAACCGTGTGTGTGTGTGTTATAACCGTGTGTGTGTGTGTTATAACCGTGTGTGTGTGTTATAACCGTGTGTGTGTGTGTTATAACCGTGTGTGTGTGTTATAACCGTGTGTGTGTGTGTTATAACCGTGTGTGTGTGTGTTATAACCGTGTGTGTGTGTTATAACCGTGTGTGTGTGTTTATGTGCGTTTCACTGTGGGGAGCGGTAGTGCAGCGGTTAGCGCTACGCTGCACTACGAACCCGGCGACCCGAGTTCGATTCCCGCTCACGGCCAACACCGGTGACAATTATCTGAACCGGTCTTGAGCCTCCCCTAGGTCGACTCAGCCTCAAATTAGTACCTAGTTCGGTTTGTAAACATCGCTACTCGATAGACAATGACGGGCGTGGTGCTGGCCACCCACCCCCTCGCGTGTCGTGCCGGCCTTCATAGGTGCTCGCTAACAGCACTTGCCCCAACAGTCTGTTATGGCTATATGGGGGATCTTTGTATTGTTTTTACTGTGAGCAGATTGGTCGGGTCACAAGTGACCCGACCAATCTGCTCGCTGAGGCGTACACATTGTATGCCGCTGGGTGAACGTGGGTGGGTGATCTAATCGATTGTTATGAATGCCCCTCGTGTGGCGAAATTGGTCACTTCGAGATGACCTCACATGTCATTTTGCGAAATAAATTCCGTGAGCTCTTACTCTAACGTGGGGTGGTGATGCGCTGCGCTGTGAAAGCTCCGAGTGGAAACTTCTTCTCATGGCATTCCACCAATAGCACAATTGAATTAAAGTTGGGAACGAAGACCAAAAAAATGTTTTTTTACAAGTCGCTTGCCGTGGCGTTCATCCAAGTCGTCTGTGCACACATGTCCAATTCCATCTCTCCAGCATTCTCACCCCCCCTTCTCCACAGCTTAACTTCTCAGCAGACAACTTCTCCACATGTTCACATCCAAGGTCTGCTCTTCTTGGCACCTGACAGCTTGCCAGCTCATAAAAAATCTGTCCAAAAGTCTTAAATTGAAACCTCTCCACATATGCTTAACATCCTCCCCCCGCCCATTCATCTCACATTCTCTATCCTTTTAAATAAACTGTAAACTATACCAATGTTTTCTTGATGAGGAAATGTTCCCTTCTGATGTTCAATCTTTATTAGCTAGCCAAAGGGTACATCGCCATTGCTGTGAGAGATGACACTGGCTTAGGGGAGGTGTTCATCCCGCAACGTAGAGATCGTGGCTGATGATGGGAAATGTGCATTCGTGTGTGTGTCTTTGATCACATCGTGTGTTGTTGATCATTTTGTTTGTGTGCAATCCTGTGTTAATACACTGCTGGCCACACTTCACCATGCTGGTCAGTGCGGGTAGGCGAATGCTTATGGGGCCGTCCATAAATGACGTCATGCACCTGGGGGGGGGAGGCAAGACATTTGTGACGATGTGTGACGAGGGGGGGGGGTGAGAAATGTGACGTCACATAAACAACACGTTCTACGTAATTAAATAGACTTTGTAATAAATGTTTCTGACTTTTTGTGACGCCGTGTGACGTGGGGGGGGGTCAAAAATCGTCCAAAATCGCGTGACGTCATTTATGGACGGCCCCTTTAGTGCGACGTCTGGATTATTCTCTCCCACGTGCTGGGAGGTTCTTCAGCGCGTGGAGGGAATCGTCAGAACGTCGTTCCGACTTAAGCAGCACAAGGCCGCAAACGAGTGTCGAGCACGGCACGTGATGAACGCACATCCCCAGCTCTGCTTTTCCCCTACGTGCCACAAAACTGCAGTCACATTTTGGTTACTTTGCATTCAAGGTAAAACAAATAACACAACGCGTGGCGGCTGATTTATTTGAATGATAAATGCTGGGACAGCCTATTCACAATCGATAAAAGGCCTGAGAAGGTTTGCTGTTGTATCGCAGGATTGTGACAGATGGCGATGTCTTGGGGGGAGGCTTTCATCCGGCAGTGGCTTGATTATGACTGACGATGACGATTCTTATTTGTTTAGCTTTGCTGTGATTCTGTTACCGTGACAATACCCAAATACATCTCTGCACGTGGCCCTCTATTTGACTGGAGGAGTAGACAATCATGTCGTCAAGGTCAACATGCCACATGTACTGTGCTCATTGCGTCTATTCTGATTTCTCGTATTATCTGCGGGGCCAGTAGCTACTACATATGTAGCTACTTTTGCTACTAGGATCATGCGACACTGCCGGTGCTACATTTCGTTATCTGCGTTGATTACCCCCACCACACCCGTTCGTGCACTTGCTTCGTGCACGTGGCAACCCTTTTTGAAATGCAATTTTACTCGTCCTAAAACCACAGGGAAGGACTCGTGTTGGAGGCCTCTTTACAAGCACACTGTGACTTTTATTTCTCCCCTAATTGCTTTGCAGACATCGGTAGGTCGAAATGCTTTTTCATGAAAAAGTGTCCGTGGCAGCATTTGGACCGGAGAACAAATATTCAAGCCGAGGAAATAAACATCCCATTAAGGGCCATCCTCGCTGACTTGCCATGTGGAGGCTATGCGGACCTTAATGGGCAGCCAGTTCACTGCATTAGGTGGTAGCTTGACTGAGGCTGCACACATCATCATAAATTCCTTTGGAAAAGTGCTGTGGGTTATGAACCCAATTTGCTCACTGCCTGCCTAATAACAATACATCATACCCCATGTGTACCAAGGCATAATGACGCCACAGCAAGCAAGGCTGGTCTAATGTGTTGACAAAGATTCCCAGTGGTCACGAAGTCCAGAAAAGCATGTTAAATGTCTCGTTATGTTTGATTGTTGACCTTTCGAATATTTCTGGGATTTTTTTAGTTAGACGTAAGCCAAACCGTTTGTTGTTGTTGTGTGGTAAATAATGATTAATTTGATTCTGACAGTAATATCTGTCAGTTTAACACGTAGGCTTTCGCGACCAATATTATTCATAATCAACGTTTTTGGGTTTAGATCGCTCTATATAAAAACGGGGGACAAAGCAGAGCCTCACCATTCTGGCGAATTGCCCGATGATGCTGGATGCAATTACCAGCGAAACGTCGTGCTACTCAAGTTGTAAATGTTGTGGTTTCACGCTTCAACACACCGGTGGGCTAAAGCAGTGAACTATTTGTCTTTTGTCAACGTGACACTTTTTTACTGATTGGCCGTGTCGGGTGGTGGAGGGTTACGACACATTTATAAATAACGCGATCTAAACCCAAAAACGTTGATTATGAGTAATATGTGTCTGTGTTACATCCACACGGCCGTGATTATTCTCGCACCTTTCAGATTTCGTTACATTTCCTTCGCAAAGTTTTCATGTTCCAAGAGCCGCACGTCGTGGCAGGAAATGTGCACGGATCGAAAAACCCTCTCCCCTTCAGGGCACATCGCGATCTCGCTTTTCACGATCAAGTCCAGCTTTCTAAAAAAACAAACAAACAAGCACTCGATCCTGCCCTCAACCCACCCCTTCATTTCATCGTTGTGATCCCAAAAACCGCGTTCAATGAATGCCGGAGGTGTACGCACCACGATGCGATGATTCCCGGTTGCGTTCGTTCGACAAGTACCTTCACTTGCCGAGCGAATTTGTTCCATCGCATTTGTGATGCGCTCCACTCGGCAAAAACTTACTTCCAAAAGCTCCGCAGTTATTTTACGTAATTCAATGTCCACGGCCAAAAAGACCACGTCAATCGGGAAATCTGAGATGTCTAACAAGTGGTAGGCTTTCGCGACCAATATCATCCATAATGGAGGTGTTTTAGGTTAGATTGTGTAAATATATTAATGTGTCGTTAAACCTGCCACCACCCGACACAGCCAACTAGTAAGGGTTGTCACGTAAACAGAACGTGGCAATTCGTCACCAGTACAGCACTAACCGCTTGTGTGTTGGAGAGCAAAGCTCTTAACGACAAATTCATATATTTACGCGATCTCACCCAAAACACCTCCATGATGAAATCTAAGACGATGCATGCTTGGCATTCTACCGAGCCAACGCGAGCGAGCGAGAGAGAGAGAGGGGGGAGTACGTGTGTCAGAGAACAAACGCAAAGTTTAGACGTGACAGTCACTGGCGAGAGGACAGCGCTTTGGCAGGACACAGTCGCGACACGGAGTTTGTGGCCGACGGTCAAAAACTGATGCCAAAGTGGCATCGCCTGGTATACAGGAAGTCGTGGGTTTGATCCCGACCCTGACGCCTGTTGCTGTATATCTGTAGTTTGCGGTGTCTCCCTCTCATCATCATCATCACCACGGTGGCTAGGAGATGTTCATTACCTCGCCTGGTATACAGGATGTCGTGGGTTTGATCCCGACCCCGACGCCTGCTGTATATTTGGAGTTTGCGTGTCTCTCTCTCATCATCATCATCACCACCACGGCGGACGATGATGAAGATGATGATGAAAATGATGATGAAGATGATGATATGAGTTACCTTGCTCTGCAGCTCTCCTCTCCGGGTCTGAGTGAAGACTTCGTGTGGACTTTAGAATCCACCAATCATCCTCCCGGCTCCTGCTGAACCCCCCCCCCACCCCCGCTGTCCCTCCCCCTCCCCCTCGAGGTCTCACGGTTTTACACCTCCTGGTCCCTCAGCCACTCACACGGAAACCCATAGACTCACACAGAGACTCACACAGAGACCCATAGACTCACACAGAGACCCATAGACTCACACAGAGACCCGTAGACTCACACAGAGACCCATAGACTCACACAGAGACCCGTAGACTCACACAGAGACCCATAGACTCAGACTCACACAGAGACCCATAAACTCACGCAGAGACCCACAGACTCACACAGAGACCCATAGACTTACACAGAGACCCATAGACTCACACAGAAACCCATAGACTCACACAGAGACCCATAGACTCACACAGAGACCCATAGACTCAGACTCACACAGAGACCCATAAACTCACGCAGAGACCCACAGACTCACACAGAGACCCATAGACTTACACAGAGACCCACAGACTCACACAGAGACCCATAGACTCACACAGAGACCCATAGACTCACACAGAGACCCATAGACTTACACAGAAACCCACAGACTCGCACGCAGCCAACACAAACTACAAAACAACTCACGGCCAAACACATCCGAATGGAGCAGCAGCCCTCATCGTGCCGTGAACGCGTCCCGGGGCGTCTTGGCGAGGCCGCCCCAGGCTCGCAAAGAAGCTCCCAACAGAGACCCGAGTTCGAATCCCGATCACGGCCGCGCCCAACCCAATACCACCAGAGACGAATGCTCTGGAACCGGCCCCCCTGGGACTCGCCGAGATCGACTCAGCCTCAAAACGCCTTTTTACATGGAGCGGTGTCTCTACATGGAGCGGTGTCTCTACATGGAGCGGTGTCTCTACATGGAGCGGCGTCTCTACATGGAGCGGCGTCTCTATATGGAGCGGTGTCTCTACATGGAGCGGCGTCTCTACATGGAGCGGCGTCTCTACATGGAGCGGCGTCTCTACATGGAGCGGTGTTTCTACATGGAGCGGTGTCTCTACATGGAGCGGCGTCTCTACATGGAGCGGCGTCTCTACATGGAGCGGCGTCTCTACATGGAGCGGTGTCTCTACATGGAGCGGTGTCTCTACATGGAGCGGTGTCTCTAGATGGAGCGGTGTCTCTACATGGAGCGGCGTCTCTACATCAACAGGGGGACAGGGAAGGGGGGAGACAAAGGCGGCCGGGCGTGGTTGCTGGCCCACACAACAACCACCCCAGCAACCCCCCGCCCCCGTCTCGTGTGACGTTGTCGTCTTCAAGATTTTAAAGCGCCGAAGCGCCACTGAAGCTGCGCGCGGCTTGACAATGGCGCCCTCTAGTGGCTGCGTCCGCGTGGCGATGGCGCTTTGTTGAAACATTTAAAGACAAGGGACCCCCCCTCCCTCCACCCCCCGCCGGGGCCGCCTTTGTCTCATCGCCACTTTGTCAGTGGCGATGTTCACACATCACACCAGGTACTCATCTAGGCCAGCGGGGGGGGGTGGGGGGGGGGCCAGGATCGGTTCAGATAATCGCCGCTGATGTTGACCGCGAGCGGGAATCGAACTCGGGACGCCGGGTTGAGAAGCGCAGCGCTACCCGCTACACCCCCCCCCCCATCATCACACACTCATCCACAAAGACAAAGGTCCGCCATATAGCCTGCACAGACTGTTGGGGCAACTGCTGTTAAGAACGTAGCGGCACTGTGGCACACGAGGGGGGTGGTGGTGTTGCCAGCGCTACGCCCGGCCGTCTTTGTCTCCCCACTGCTGCTACACACGAAGACCTCTCCGTGTCGTCTATGGCGTGCGCGCGTGTACACTGGCGCCGCCAGGGAGACGAAGGCGACCGGGAGTGGTGCTGACGCCCCCCCCCCCCTCCTCGTGTACCGTGCCGGCCTCCATTAGGTGCTGCTCGCCAGCAGCACTTGACCCGACAGTCTGCCAAGGCTACACGGGTGACCTTTGTGTTTGTGTTGGTGCTCGTACCGTGAGCGAGCTCCGATTAGTATGGGGCGCCACAGTGGCTAGGAGATGTATATAAGCTGCTGGGTTGGAAGGGGGGAAAAAAGGGGGAGCCTCACCAAAAGAATTTGCATGTCAAGAGGAATTTAGCATA
>NW_026891287.1:0-40000 GCF_015708825.2 Lethenteron reissneri | reverse complement strand
TGGAAGCCGCATCAAAACGGTCTTGAAACGACGTCCAGTCACCGCCAGCTGCGATGGACGCACAAGCCGCATCCGACGAAGTTTGGACGAGCCGGAGGTGAAAACTGGCATGGGCGCTCCCGAAGACGCGCTCGGTGGCATCGCTGCAACAAAATGGCGCCCGGGTGCTGTGTCGCGGTCAAAATGGCGCCCGGGGGCAAGATGGCGGCTGGAAGCTGCGGCGCGTCTGTTGGAAAATGGCGCCAAGTTCAAGCGTGGCGGGAGGAGAGATGGCGGGAACCGCCCGATCCCGCTCCAAACAAGTGGTGTGTGCGCACGCGGCTGGGCTCCCACCTCGGACATCGTCGTGACGAGACGTGTGGCCGACTGCAGCAGCTGTCCAAACTGGCAAGTTGAGGTGCAGCTTGTTTTCTGGGACAAGAAAGCTGCGCCTACAGTGACGTCACTGCCACTTAGTGGAAAATGGCGGTTGTTGTTGTTGTGTGTGAGCGCGTGTGTGTGAGCGCATGTGTGTGTGTGCCTGTGAATGTGTGTGAGCGTTACAAATGTATGTTTCGACACTTCACGTGGCCTCAAGGTGCACATGGCCTGGCACAAGCGTCGTGGTGACGTCACCGTCACTTAGTGGCGAATGGCGGTTGTTGTTGTGTGAGCGCGTGTCTGTGAGCGCACGTGTGTGTGAGTGTGTGTGAGGCTGTGAGTGTGTGAGCCTGTGTGTGTGAGCGCATGCGTGTGTGCCTGTGAGTGTGTGTGTTCCTGTGAGTGTGTGTGAGCGCGTGTGTGTGAGCGCATGTGTGTGTGCCTGTGAGTGTGTGTGCCTGTGTGTGTGAGCGCATGTGTGTGTGCCTGTATGTGTGTGTGATCGCATGTGTGTGTGCCTGTGAGTGTGTGCGAGCGTTACAAATGTATGTTTCGACACTTCACGTGGTGGCCTCAAGGTGCAGCCCCCTCCTCCTGCATGAGATGGCTGGGCTCCACGGGGCGTTGTCCGAGCTCTCGACAGGTGAGTTCCTACGCCTCGTGGCCGACTTTGACATGGCGACGAGGGTTTGTGGTTACTTCTGACACCAATCGTTGTGATGTAGAACCACTCGGAGACGGGACTTCATGTAAGGGCTTACGCCGTTTATGAAACACTGTTAATACTCACACTCTAAACTCACACCAGAGGTAGGTGTACTCTACACTTGCTCCTTCCCATGGACCCCCCCGAGCTCTACTCGTCCGAACCTCGGCTATCTCTGTGGCTTCTCTCACTCTTCTTCTTGGTTCTTTCGGTAAAGTCATCACGTAGAATTGAAATAATAAAATAATAAAAATAAACCAATAAAATAATTCTCGCGACGTTTCGGCCACAACGCAAGCAACCGTCCTCAGGTGAAGAACAGGTCTGTCAGAAAGACAGCGTCTGAATGAACACCACCAGGCTTGGCAGCGTATATTTAAGCTGGGTTGGAGGGGGAAGAGCGCCTTGACAAAGGAATTTGCTCTTCCCCCTCCAACCCAGCTTAAATATACGCTGCCAAGCCTGGTGGTGTTCATTCAGACACTGTCTTTCTGACAGACCTGTTCTTCACCTGAGGACGGCTGCTTGCGTTGTGGCCGAAACGTCGTAAAAATTATTTTATTATGTTTTATTTGTATTATTTTATTATTTCAATTCTACGTGATGACTTTATCGAAAGAACCAAGAAGATGAATCCCTGCAGTCACGAAAGAAGCTTTAAATCGAAATTCTCTCACTCTGACCGGGATGGCGGCTCATCCAACACGGTCTGGCCGAGGAGAGAAGACTCCCCACTCACTATCAGCCGCCTCTCACAGCCTGCTTCGAGCTCCACTCTCGGCCATCTCTTCGAGACCTCTTCCAGCCGATCCACACGTCACGGGGGGTCCCTCTTAAGTACCCCCTTACAATCCCCGTGACATGACGTCATCCCCCTACTACATGACGTCATCACGCTACTCAACATATATTTAAAAAAACAATACTGATGAAATGCTTTTTCGATTTAAAGATTTCGTGACTGCAGGGATTCATATTATTGGTTCTGTCGGTAAAATCACGTAGAAGGGAAATAATAAAAATATGAAACAATAAAATTCTCACAGTAATTTTATTGTTTATATTTTTATTATAATAATAAAATAATAAAAATATTAAACAATAAAATTCTCACCCTAATTTTATTGTTTATATTTTTATAATAATAATTAAATAATAAAAATTCAACAATTACATTCTCACGACAGCTGTGGTTTTCACACCTGATGATGATTGCTTGTGTTGCAATCGAAATGTCGTGAGAATTTTATTGTTTTATTTACATTATTTCCCTTCTACGTGGCTTTACCAAGAATATGATGAAACGAGCTTGTTTGCCCGTCCTAGGACGGAAGCTGTAATATTTACGAAACATTTTAGCAGAGTATAATTGTATCTTGTGTAAATTTAATAGCAGTGAATCTTGCACAAAACGAAGTCATAAAACACTTCACTGCAGTTCACTGTAGCACTGTATTAAATGCAGTGAATCTTGCACAAAACGAAGTCATAAAACACCTCACTTCATGTCACTGTAGCGCTGTATAGAACTGACATTCAAATTCACTGCTCTGATACTTTATTATCTTCTGCTTTCGGTCGCTGGGGTTGAAATAAATTGGAAATCAATAGAATATCTGGAAAATCACCGAGAAATGTCTATTTTAGCATAATGTAGAAGCATAAATTAGACTTACCTTGTGTCTCAAATGCTGAAGAAATAAATAAAGACACCAAATCCACTTTGTTGCCAAATATAATTATTTATTAGAATCATTTTCAATAAAGAAACGTCCAACTTAAAGCGAATTTGTGAAAAAATAAATGTCCGCCTCGACCTTCTGTGCGAGTGTAAAAATCCACCCGCTGCCTCGGCATGTGGAGTGACGTCACGCGCGTTACACACAGACATGCTTGGCTCATTGCAGTAGCAATAACAGATCGAGGTCTACAACCTGCGGCTCTTCATAAGGACTGCTGCTTTGCGACGCATCATCTACTAAGCACCACCGTCTCCTGTTCACCACGCAGCGCATTGCGGCTCTTGAAAAATAGACTTTTTTTCCTGGACCGATTTTTTTACAACGAAGAATGTCTGTTATTGCTATACGGGTTACCCACCCCTGTTCTATACCTATCTTGCAGGATGGCATAGTGGTAGAGTGTGCTACTTGCATCAGAGGATGTCAATTCAAACTGAGGGTTGACTGAGCCCTCTGGTGTAGATAACGTGTGGACCACTTTCTGGGAAAGTGATTGCCCTCTGGAATTCCTTGCCCCCGCCATAGGAATGTAGAATTTCCTCCGCGTCCTCTGGGCTGTTAAACGGGAGATGAGCATCACTCGTTTATGAGCGAAGCCACTTTCACTCTCGGCGTTTTCATGTTTTTTTTTCATTTGGTTCGCTGCCCGACCGGCTGTCCAAGTTCTCGCTGTCGTTCAAGGCACTTCATGATAATTATGAATTTGTACGTAACTTAGTGGTTGTGATAAAGAGTGAAGTTATTAAAAGTGGTGGTGTTGCTATGGTGACAGTAACACAGATGGGAGTGGTTAAGGGTTTTGAGGTGGTGATATGGGGAGTGGTCGGGGTAGTGATAGTGGTAGTGATAGGGGTAGTGATAGTGATAGGGGTAGTGATATGGGTAGTGGTAGGGGTAGTGATAGGGGTAGTGATAGTGGTAGTTATAGTGATAATAAAAATGAAACACAAAATACAATTCTCACGACGTTTTGGCCACAACGCAAGCAGCCGTCCTCAGGTGAAGAACAGGGCTGTCGGGAAGACAGCGTCTGAATGAAACACCACCAGGCTTGGAGCGTCTATTACCGAAAGAACCAAGAAGATGAATCCCTGCAGTCACGAAAGCTTTAAATCGACAAACAAAAACAAGTTTTACATGTTGTAATACGCGAGTCGAGAAAGTCGAAGGAAGAAAATAAAATACACATATAGGTGCACTTCAAACATTCAAGCTGTTACATTTACCGTTCGTATTTTTCTACAATCAGCTTTAGCGTTACTGACACTTCGTTTTTTTACATTTGCCCTTGTTGTTTAGATGTAGAATGTGAAGCCGAGAGCCTTGTGCCCTTTCGTGTGCAAAGTCGGCCAAATCACAGGAGGATCGGTCTCAAAATGACGACGCGATGATAGATAACAAATCTACGCACGCTGACGATAGGTGCAACTTGAAAGGCGGCTCGGCGAAACGCCATCGTCACATCCGTTGCATGAACGTCACCATCAAAGCAGTCTCGTTCCCCCTTCCGCCCTTGAGATGCGCGAAGCTTCAAAGCTCGGAAACACGTCCTCTTAGCACAACGATATCTGAAAATGCGTGGACTTTACAAACGTAAACATTCGTTTACCGTTAAACTAATTGGCGATACTTCTCATCATTTCCAAACCTGCCCTCTCCGCGTCTCTATCTTTCGCCGGACCCGGCGTTTCCGAAGGTGGTCACCGACCCGGCGGCTACGAGATGATGCAGTTCTTATTCCTGCGCCGGCTCTGCTGCTTCCTCGACATCGCTGGCATCGTGATGAAGTGTGGTGACCGCCCGCCGTACCCCACCGTCCCCGCCACCGTCCCCGCCGCCATCGCCGCGGCATCACCGCCGCCGCCCTCGCGGCACCGCAGCGACAGCACGAGCACGGTGCGCGGGATCGGCTGCCCCAGGAAGAACCCGTCGTCGTCCGAGTCCGACGAGGAAGACGAGGAGCAGGTGGAGCACCAGTCGTCCGAACTGTCGTCCCGCCCGTCGTCCGGGTCGAGCGCCAAGTCGTCCGGCGCGTAGACGGAGCGCGGCGGCGCCTGCGGGTGGCCGCCCCGCGCCCCCACGTCCATCTCGGACTTGCGCCGCGTCAGCCGCTCGCAGTCCTCGTGCGCGCGTGCCCCCGGCTCGTCCTCGAAGCGGCGCCGGCTCCGTTCCACGGCCGCGGGCTCGTGCAGCGCGTTCTCCGAGCGCGAGCTCCGCGGCTCGCGTGAGCGATGGTAACGCCGCCGCCGCCGGCTGCGGTGGCGGGGTCGCTCGCTCGGTTCCAACTGCGCGAGGAAGCGCGGCTGCGACTGGGAGCGGAGCGCACGGTCGCAGCCATGGAGGGGAGCCGGCTGGGAGGGGCGGCCCCGCTCGTGCTCGGAGGGGCGCCGGCTCCAGCGGAGGCCGGAGCGCGACTCGGCGCTGCGGCAGCGAGAGGCGGAGGCGAGGGGGCCCGCCGCGCTGAGATTCTCCGCCGAGCCGAGGCCGCACCCGCCGCCGACGGACTTGGACGGCTGGTCGGGCGATTTGCCGTCAGTGTCCACCGAGAGGCCTGGTGACGTTAGAAAAAATGTAAAGGAAAAGGGTTTAATTAAAAAAAAAATGTACACGTGTTAATAAAAGGAGAGCTGCAAAACTGTCAGTATTCTTGCATCGGCTGCGTACACCGCTGTGATTTTTATGGACGATATGAATTTGAAATCGTCAGCCCCTTCTCTTCAGACAGGGGCGCGTGTTTGAGCACACATCGCCGCAGCCTGTCAGTGCAGGTTGATGAAAGGGAGGCAAGAAGGTGATGTAAACAACACGTAAACACTAACGATGCCAGGCAGGAAAACTACACAAACCATAAACAGCACATACCTACAAGCATAAACAACAACGCAAGTTGGCCAGATTGGGCCACGTAGTGACACGCCACGTACGATGTTGCTATGCGCTTAAATCACCAAACACATCAGCTGTCCTGACAGAACGACTGGCTGTTGACCGAATGACTGACTGACTGACTGAGTGACTTACCGACTGACTGACTGAGTGACTGACTGACTGAGTGACTGACTTACCGACTGACTGAATTACCGACTGACTGAGTGACTGACTTACCGACTGAGTGACTGACTTACCGACTGAGTGACTGACTTACCGACTGACTGACCGAGTGACTGAGTGACTGACTTACCGACTGAGTGACTGACTTACTGACTGACTGACTGAGTGACTGACTGAGTGACTGACTGAGTGACTGACTGACCGATTGACTGAGTGACTGACTGAGTGACTGACTGAGTGACTGACTGACTGACTTAGTGACTGAGTGACTGACTTATCGACTGACTGACTTACCGACTGACTGACTGAGTGAGTGACTGACTGAGTGACTGACTGAGTGACTGACTTACCGACTGAGTGACTGACTTATCGACTGACTGACTGACTTACCGACTGACTGACTGAGTGACTGACTGAGTGACTGAGTGACTGACTGAGTGACTGAGTGACTGACTGACTGAGTGACTGACTGAGTGACTGACTGAGTGACTGACTGACTGACCGAGTGACTGAGTGACTGACTGACTGAGTGACTGACTGAGTGACTGACTGACTTATCGACTGACTGACTGACTGACTTACCGACTGACTGACTGACTGAGTGACTGACTGACTGAGTGATTGACTGACTGAGTGACTGACTTACCGACTGAGTGACTGACTTACCGACTGACTGACTGAGTGACTGACTGACTGAGTGACTGACTTACCAACTGACTTACCGACTGACTGACTGAGTGACTGACTGACCGACTGACTGACTTACCGACTGACTGACTGAGTGACTGACTGACTGAGTGACTGAGTGAATGAGACGAATCGGCACGGTATGACGCCTGATCCCGCTGACGTGACGCCTTGACGACAGCGGCGGCGGCGTCTCTTAAAGCGCCAGAAAAATCGGCGAGAGCCAAAAAAGACGACAGCGTTCTGCCGTGGTCAACAAGACTAGATCTGCTGCCGACAACCCATTTGGAATCGACCGATCAGCCGACCGATCAGAGATATGTCTGAATCGGTCCCAGGGAACCTCTCCCTACCTGCAACCAAGCTGCGCTGACCAACGCGGTGAAGTGTGACCGGCACGGCGTGGAGATCGGTATTGGATTGATTAGTGGATGTAAAATGCCAAGAGTTGTTAAGAGGCTAAATGTCCAGCCCTTTTGTAAATCCACTGCTGGATGAAGCCCCCCCCCCCCTCCCTGCCGTGCTGGTCATGGGGGCGACGTGAATCTGAATCGTGATGTAGAGTGTGACATGGATATTCATCGTTTCGCTGTCCCGAGCGTCTCTCGCGAAGCATTCTTCTCGATCAAAACCACTCCCGTTCCTTGGCACGCGGCGGTGCGTCGCACAAACGCACGCCCACCGAGAATCGACCCGCCCACCCAGGCCCACCTTCCCGCGCACACCTCGCGACCGCGAGAGCGGCCGTCGCCAACTTAAAAAGGAAGCGAACGAACACACCCTAGATATTCCCTTTCGCCCCTAGCCCAACCGCGTCGGCGACGACTAAGGCGCACGTGCATTGTCACGTGCGCGCTCGTCAAACGCGTGACGCGGTTTCTCTCGGGCGGCTCTGTTGACCGTCGCACACATTGCCCAGTGCTCATCTGACATCCGTGCCGACTTTGTACTTAGCCCATCTCTACCCGAGCGTGACGATGCTCTCACGTGATGGCTGTTACTTACAGCCGACAGGAAGAGCTTGGCCAGTGGAGGAAGGGGAAAGAGAAAGAAAACAAAACCCCCAGTGAACATCGCTCACCGGTGCTGTCGGAGTCATGCGGCGACGCCCATCCCACGTCTATCAGCCCCCGCACGGCCACGCCGAGCCGCGAATGTTGCCGCGGCTCCCTGCCGCTGAAGGCCGCCGCCGCCGCAGCCCCCTCGCGACATCCCTCATGGACGCACGACCCCGGCGAAGGAGACGGCGGGAAACTCATCTCGTCCGCTGCCTCGCGGGCGGCCTGCCGGACGCCGCCGCCGCCGCCCCGGGGGCCATCTTGTGTCCGCTGCCGGCTCTTGGGAAGGCCGTACGGAGGGTGGTCGCGGTCGACCGGCGGGTTGCCGCCGGCGCCTCCCATCGCCGCCTCGGGGGAGCTCCTCCCGCAGCCAAACGTCACCGAGCGCCGCGTCGGGAAAGCCCGGGGCTTCTTCGGAGTCTGGTCCGGCTCGTACGCCGACATCACGGCAGCAGCCGCGCCGGCGGCGCCTCGCGATGACGACTCGGCATAGCCGCGGAATCCCGGCACGCGCTCGGCGCGTTTGCCGTCGGCGCCGGCAGCCGCGCGAATTTGACGGCCGGGCTCGTGCCGGCGCGGTCCGTAGGCGGCACGCGGAGAGAGCAGAAGGGGGGGAGGATGCGGGCGATGCAAATTGCCACTAAAGTTTCAATCGTATCGCGTTGTCTTAGCAAGAGTTGTCGTGTTCGCCGCCACCTGCAACCCACCCCCCCCTCCCCAGTTATAGACAGCCAGACAGTACAGAGCCAGTGCATTGACACTGCATTTACAACGTGAGATTCAACACGTCCGTAATGCAGCCTCACTGTGGCTCTGTGGAAGGAGGAGGAGGAACGCCAACACGACGCAAACTCTCTCTCTGCTGAAGCCCTCTCCTCGTGACCAGCAGCAGCAGCACCATCAGGACCTCCTCGACATCGGACAGACTGCCACCATCAAGGGCAAGCACGGCACCGTTACAAAAACAACGAAGCGAGCGCCGCAGAGACAGGGGGGGGGGGGGTGGGGGGGGGCAAGCGGCACGGCTGGCGAGCCGAACGTGCCCACGGCGATGCCGCTTACTGACTGAGTGACTGACTGACTGAGTGACTTACCGACTGACTGACTGAGTGACTGACAGACTGAGTGACTTACCGACTGACTGACTGAGTGACTGACTGACTGAGTGACTTACCGACTGACTGACTGACTGAGTGACTTACCGACTGACTGACTGAGTGACTGACTGACTGACTGAGTGACTTACCGACTGACTGACTGAGTGACTGACTGACTGACTGAGTGACTTACCGACTGACTGACTGAGTGACTGACTGACTGAGTGACTTACCGACTGACTGACTGAGTGACTGACTGAGTGACTGACTGACTGAGTGACCGAATTTCAAGCCGGAATGACCGTACACGCGGCAGCGCGGCTCCTCCGCCGGCGTCTGCGGCCCCCTCACCGATGTGCCGGTGGCGGCTCCGGCACGCCGCCGCCGCCGCGTGCTGCGCCCGCAGGCACGGGCAGCAGAAGGGGCGCCCGTGCTCCATGACGTAGCTCCGTCCGCCCAGCGCCACGTGGCACTGGGCGCAGCTGAAGTGGCGCGTGTGCCAGTGGCGGCCCTCCGCCTCCGTGCACTCGTCCGCAAAGATGATCTGGGTTTCGGAGGGGTCGGGGTGGAGAGGGGAGCGGACGTGGGTGTTAACGCTCGAGACGCTGTCGGAGTAAGGCTGAGGCACCCCCCCCCCCCGCCCCGCCCCGAAGGTCCGTACGGTTCATAATTTCTTGAGACGGAACATTCTGGCGAATTGCCCGATGATGCTGGATGCAATTACCAGCGAAACGTCACAGTGCTGCTAATCCTGCATAATGCACGGGCATATGTAGTACTAATCACATTCCTGCATTTCCCATATCCCCTCCCTTTGATGCTGCTAGTCCTGCATAATGCACGGGCATAAGTAGTACTAATCACATACCTGCATTTCCCATATCCCCTCCCTTTGATGCTGATAGTCCTGCATAATGCACGGGCATAAGTAGTACTAATCACACACCTGCATTTCCCATATCCCCTCCCTTTGATGTTGCTAGTCCTGCATAATGCACGGGTATAATTAGTACTAATCACATACCTGCATTTACCATATCCCCTCCCTTTGATGCTGCTAATCCTGCATAATGCACGGGCATAATTAGTACTAATCACATTCCTGCATTTCCCATATCCCCTCCCTTTGATATTGCTAGTCCTGCATAATGCACGGGCATATGCAGTACTAATCACATACCTGCATTTCCCATATCCCCTCCCTTTGATGCTGCTAATCCTGCATAATGCACGGGCATATGTAGTACTAATCACATTCCTGCATTTCCCATATCCCCTCCCTTTGATGCTGCTAGTCCTGCATAATGCACGGGCATATGTAGTACTAATCACATACCTGCATTTCCCATATCCCCTCCCTTTGATGCTGCTAGTCCTGCATAATGCACGGGCATAAGTAGTACTAATCACATACCTGCATTTCCCATATCCCCTCCCTTTGATGCTGCTAATCCTGCATGATGCACGGGCATATGTAGTACTAATAACATTCCTGCATTTTCCATAAATATGCTAAATTCCTCTTGATATGCAAATTATTTTGTCGAAGCGCCCTTTCCCCCCCTCCCAACCCAGCTTATATATATGCTCCAAGCTCGTGTGCTGTTTCATTCAGACGCTGTCTCCCCGACAGACCTGGTTTCACCTGAGGACGGCTGCTTGCGTTGTGGCCGAAACGTCGTGAGAATTATTTTATTATGTTTTATTTTTATTATTGTATTATTTCCCTTCTACGTGATGACTTTACCGAAAGAACCAAGAAGAAGAAGTGCTACTCAAATTGTAAATGTTGTGGTTTCACGCTTCAACACACCGGTGGGCTAAAGCAGTGGACTATTTTGTCTTTTGTCAACGTGACACTTTTTTGCTGATTGGCCGTGTCGGGTGGTGGAGGGTTACGACACATTTATAAATAACGCGATCTAAACCCAACAATGTTGATTATGAATAATATTGGTCGCGAAAGCCTGCTACGTGTTAAAGGGTTCAGTGTTATTTGGTGTAAATCTAGACAGTAACTCAATCAGGTGAGGCAGCCCCCCCCCACCGTTCGAATTATAGAATGCTACCGAAATGGACAGGAGGGATATAATAGACACAACGGCATGAAGATATTGTGAGAAAAGAAAGGAAATCAACGGAGACAAACTTTATGGGATTCAGTGGGGTGAGAGAAATGCTGATGGGGTAGACATCAGACAAGATGGCTTGGATTGTTGTATTCATCGTCTTGTGTTGCAGATATCAGGATTTGAACATGGAGCTGACAATTAAATATATATATTTCATAATTTCTAGAGACGGAACATTTCGCATGCGAGGGTGTCCAAGCGAATTGTGCGCACGTTTGATGCCCTGAGCTTTATGCCCTGCGGCGACGCCACTGGGAGCGCAGATTACATGCTAGAGGCCGGGCTCGTGACGCCTGAAAGGGCTCGCTGGTCTACTCGGGGACCCAAGTGGTGCCGGCAGGTAGCGGTGGGGGCGGTGTGGGGGGTGGGGGGGGTGGGGGGTGGGGGTGGGGGGGGTGGGGGGGGTGGGGGGGGTGGGGGGGCGGTGGGGGGGGTGGGGGGCGGTGTGGGGGCGGTGTGGGGGGTAGGGGGGGTGGGGGGTGAGGGGGCGGTGTGGGGGCGGTGTGTGGGGGGCGGTGTGTGTGGGGGGCGGTGTGTGTGGGGGGGGTGTGTGGGGGGCGGTGTGTGTGGGGGGGTGTGTGGGGGCGGTGTGTGGGGGGTGGTGTGGGGGGGGCGGTGTGTGGGGGGCGGTGTGTGTGGGGGGTGTGTGGGGGCGGTGTGTGTGGGGGGTGTGTGGGGGCAGTGTGTGTGGGGGGTGGTGTGGGGGCGGTGTGTGTGGGGGGTGTGTGGGGGCGGTGTGTGTGGGGGCGGTGTGTGGGGCCGGTGTGTGGGGGGCGGTGTGGGGGGGGCGGTGTGTGGGGGGCGGTGTGTGTGGGGGGTGTGTGGGGGCGGTGTGTGTGGTGTGTGTGGGGGGGGCGGTGTGTGGGGGGCGGTGGGGCCATCGTCACGACCGCAATCGCCACCGCTGCTCCGCCTCACCTCGTCACACGCGCCGCAGCGCGGCTTGAAGCGCTCGTCGTGGTGCCGCCCGCAGTAGAGCTTCCCGTCCGCCAAGAAGTAGATGAGGTCTACGAGGAGCTCCCGGCACGCGGCGCACACGAAGCAGGCGGGGTGGTGCCAGCACGGGGGGTGCCCCGCACGCGACGCGAACACCGCCACCTCGCCTCCGGCGATGCCGCCGCCGCACTGCGGAGAGAATGGGCGCGGGGAGCGGAGGAGGGGAACGCGGAGGATTTGCTCGTGAGTCTAGAGAAGCGCTCTCGCTTGCTCGCTCGCCCTCTCCTCCCCGCGACGACCGGTCGCTGCACGGGCGCCGTGAGCGTTGGCGCGGTTGCCCGCTGCGTTTTCCGGGTTGTGCCCGTGGGGGTGGGGGGTGGGGAGGAGGGGGGGACAGGCGGTCAGTCGTGGCGGGGATCGACAGAGGGCCTTGACTGCCGAAGCGGAGAGCGTGCGCGGAGGGGAGTAGCGCGGGCCGAGAGGGGGAGAGGTAAAGAGTGCAGGGGAGTAGCGTGAGAGGAGGGGCCGGGGGGCAAGTCCACCGAGCACGTAGATCTCTCTTCTCCGCCACCGCCGCTGCCGCCCACCCCCCCCCCATCGCGGCGCAGCGGCGTAGAGCATGGCAGCGCGTACGTTGCTGCCGAGTCGGGGGGGGGGGGGGGACCGGTGGTCAAAAGCACTCGTTGTCCTGGAGGACCCGGCAAAACAAGCCCAGTGCCAGCGAGCGAAGGAGTATCATCATCATCATCAACATGTTGGGAGTATAAGACACCCCAGAATGTAATACGTGCCCCCAAACTTGTGCCCGGCGTCAATAAAGTTATATAGATTAGGTCACACGCAGACACCTACCGGATTGAAAGATGCACCCCCAACTTTTGTGCGACCCATCATATCTGGATTCCAATGGAATGGCGCCCGACTCGCATAACGGACACCTCGGTCGAGACCCAAACATCACAACCTCCTGACGGCTTTCATATTCCTCTTTCTCAACACACATTGGTGTGCCCGTTAACCACGTCAGCACATCAGCAGGCCAATGCAGGCCCCGGCAGTGCGATTGTGGCAATGCAAATCGCGCGGCCTGGACACGTTACCTGCTCGCACGTCGCGCCCTCCAGGGTCGTGACGGGGAAGGTCTTGACGGCTCCCAGGCCGAGCGCCTCGCGCCTGCGCCAAGCGCTGAACTGCTTCAGCTCCTGCTTCTCCTCCTCGCCCAGAGAGCTGCAGTACCCCACCTGCGCCGACATCGCCACCGCCGTTTAACGTCAACGACACCGAAAAGGAATGTTCCGCTACGATCGTCAGCAACGCCGTCGCCGACGGATGTCGCCCATCGACAACAAGGCCATCAATGGGCACCATCGACGCCACCACCATCACGTC
The DNA here is from genome assembly GCF_015708825.2 of Lethenteron reissneri. Taxonomy (NCBI): domain Eukaryota; kingdom Metazoa; phylum Chordata; class Hyperoartia; order Petromyzontiformes; family Petromyzontidae; genus Lethenteron; species Lethenteron reissneri. The sequence continues at coordinate 26,842 of NW_026891287.1, read as the reverse complement.
CATCAGTGACACCGTCAAAAACACCAAAGGCATGAACGCCACCGATAACTACGACACCTCCACCACCGACAACGAACTACCAATGACAACCTCACGACAACTAGCTATGTACGATGCGACAGAAGTTGAACACCATTCCAAGCGCGGCCACCAAAATTCACGCAAAGATGGATTCGAGGATCCACCTATGAACCGCCATTTTCTGTCACTCTACAACCCTGACTGACGTTGATGCCCCTTAAATACACGCCTGCCCTAACATCTCCGCATGACAAACCAATTAAATAACGCACGTCCCCCATTATGGGGGGGAAATCCTCAGGTGGCACTTAGAAAACTCAATTACACTTGCAGGCGATATGAGCAAGAGGCATCCACCACAAGCATCCCTGTGAGGCCTACACAGGATGCTGGGGCAAAGTGGCATTCGCCTGCACCTATTACGGGGAGGTGGTGTGGCCAAGCATCAAGCCCGGGTCACCTTTGTCTCCTCAGTGGCGATGTTTACACACCGCACCAGGTACTCATTTGAGGCCGAGTCGACCTAGGAGAGGCCCACGACGGGTTCAGATAAATGTCACTGGTGTTGGCGGAATCGAACCCGGGTCGCCAGGTTCATCGCACAGTGTGCTAACCGTTACACGACCGCTCATCATATACACACCACCTACACCCACACGCACGCAAACATACGCACGCACACACACCACCCACGCACACACACCATGCACGTACGCACGCACACACACCACCCACGCCCACACACCATACACGTACGCACGCACACACACCACCCACGCACACACACCATACACGCACACACACACACCACCCACGCACACACCACCCACGCACACACAGCATAAACGTACGCACGCACACACACCTCCAACGCACACACACCACCCACGTACGCACGCACACACACCATCCACGCACACACACCATACACATACGCACGCACACACACCACCCACGCACACACACCATACACGTATGCACGCACACACACCACCCACGCACACACACCATGCACGTACGCACGCACACACACCACCCACGCACACACACCATACACATACGCACGCACACACACCACCCACGCACACACACCATACACGTACGCACGCACACACACCACCCACGCACACACACCATGCACGTACGCACACACACACACCACCCACGCACACACACCATGCACGTATGCACACACACACACCACCCACGCACACACACCATACACGTACACACGCACACACACCACCCACGCTTACACACCATGCACGTACGCACACACACCACCCACCCACGCACACACACCACCCACGCACACACACCACCCACGCACACACACCACCCATGCACACACACCATACATGGACGCACACACACACCACCCACGCACACACACCACCCACGCATACACACCACCCACGTACGCACGCACACACACCACCCACGCACACACACCATACACGTACGCACGCACACACACCACCCACGCACACACACCATACACGTACGCACGCACACACACCACCCACGCACACACACCACCCACGTACACACACCATACACGTACGCACACACACCACCCACACACACACACCATACACATACGCACGCACACACACCACGAACGCAGGCACGTGGCATCATGCGGCCTGGCAATCGGCCGGATTGCAGATCTCCCACCTGCATGAAGCGACACGCCCTTCGTGCGAGGCATCTGGCTTCATCGTCATCAGCAGCAGCAGCTCAGAAATGTACTTTCGCTGAAGAAAAATCATTTGGCTAAGACTGCAGGATTGTCATTCCACGCGAGCGTGGGAGGGAACGCCGTGCATGTCGTGCCGCCCCCCCCCCCCCGACTCCCGGGGGACCGTCACCTGGTCGTCGGGCGGCGGCAGCTGGCGCAGCAGCTGCTCCATGCGGTACTTCTCTCCGGGGCTGTTGACGTACGGCACGCGCTCCTCGGGCAGGCAGCGGAAATAGCGGTGGACCTGCGACGGTCATCGTCAAAAACAGGGAAGGGTTGTTTAGTTAACGTCTATTTTGTTGTTAAATGCAGGCAAACGAACAAGATGGCGTGGGAGCAGATTCCAGGTGGTGGATTCTGGTGTCCGTGTATATCCGCACAAGTCAGTCCGCTCAAGGGTTTGCGCTCAAGCACAGCGTTATTTCTATGCATGTATATGCATACAAAGGGCTGGGCAGTAGCGAGAACGCGACGATGAAGGGCGGCCGCAGAAGGCAGGAAGCTACCTGCTCGGGCTCGAGTCCTGGCGGGACCCACGTGTACTCCTCAAGGGCGCGGCACGGGTCGTCGTCGTCGGAGACGGAGTTGCGCTGCATCTCGTGCGCCACCTTGCCCACCGCCTTCTCCATCGTCGCGCCGCCCGCAGCGTCGCCGCCCTCCTCCCTACGCGGGCGACAGCGGACGCACGCGGGGGGGGTTCAGCTTCGACGTTGGCACGCGGCTCGGCACGCCGGCCGCATGCGAGCTTGTGCAAGGGAGCCGCGGTGAACCCGCGAGGGGCCCCCAGGCCCGAGCAGGCGAGGGGCTCCCGCAGCTTCATCCCGCACGGACGGCCCCGTGGACATGTGTGGCCTGCCGCTCTTGGGACGGCCCGCAAAACGATACTTATCCATCAGCGGCTGCTGCAGGGGAAGGTTTCCACTGCAAAGGGCACATTTTGGTTGCATAGACGATCGGGGTGCCGTGCGTTGGTCTGCCATGCCAGTCGAGTCGCCCTTGGAGGAGAGTTTCTTCGCTAAACGGGCTTGATTCGATTTCGATTTAAAGCTTTCGTGACTGCAGGGATTCATCTTCTTGGTTCTGTCGGTAAAATCACGTAGAATGGAAATAATAAAATAGTAAACATAATTCTGTTTCAACAGACCTGTTCTTCACCTGAGGACGGCTGCTTGCGTTGTGGCCGAAACGTCGTGAGAATTATTTTATTATATTTTATTATTTTATTACTTCCATTCTACGTGACTTTACCGAAAGAACCAAGAAGATGGGCTTGATTCGGTTAATGTGTGGCCCTCCAAAGGTATATGTAGTACTAGCTTTACTACCCGGCTTCGCCCGAGACTTGGATTCTTGTCTTGGATTAATACACGGCCTAAGCGGAGAGTTGGGGGGGGGATGCGTGACGTCGGAAGGCACACTGCATGACGCTGCCACATGCGGGTGACATGACAGATGTGACGTCACCGCTCACTTGCCATGCAAAATATATCCATTATTGCGCCCCCCAAAATACAAAAGTCTATTTTTATACTTTTTGTATTGTGTACAGTCTGGAAGCTACCCACGTGCCAAATGTCAAGTTTGTTGAATGTTGGGAAGTATGCTAAACATTTTGAACAGGCACACATTCACAAGTAATGAAAAGGGTTCCTCACCCCTGGTTCGTTGTACTTCCCCCGCACCTCCGATTAGCACGGTTGGCGACGTAGGGTGCGAAAGAAGTTCAACATACATACAGCACATACAAGACCACCGCACATATGGGTTTAGTATGCTGATCAAGTGGGTTTAACAAGTAGATCGCATCGGTGTCGCACACACCAATCGAATGGGGTTTAGACCACCGGTTGTTTAACACAAAGATTCCAAAGGATTTAATAATCAATGACATGGGTTCAACAAATCCTTTGCTTGGGTTTAGTATCACGATCAGGTGGACTTAAACCAACAGTCGCTTGTGTTTTACCCAACCGGCAACGTCATTTTAAAACAATTTACAATTTGGGTGTGAGCGTGTCATGGTTCCTTCTGTTATACATTCCAATCATGTGCAATGAATCCACTAATTCCATTTTTATCTCTGTAATTACAATGTTGTTTTCTTGCATAATTTCACGTGAACACATTTGGGCCGTGAGGATTTGCAGGGGTTGGTGTTAGACCCCAGATTATGAACCAAAAACTATTTTTTGGTTTTACCAGGTACGGCCCACAGAGCTATATAGCTCTTTTTCAGAAGCGACTTGGCCACAAATGAAAGCTCAACAAAGTGGCTTATTGCGTGGAAATGCATAGCAGCCAAATACTTCTAAATGTGGAGGAGAAAAACCGGAGGACCCGGATAAAAGTGCACGTGACCACGGGGCGAGATGGAGAGACACGCAAACTCCAAATATACAGCAGGTGTCAGGGTCGGGATCGAATACAGGACATCCTGCGTACCAGGCGAGGGAGTTAACATTTCTCGACACAGCCTCCAAATGAACCCCGCGTCAGGTGGAGCGAGCTGTGGGCAGTGTTCAGCAGACAAGAGGCGAGCCGGCATCATGGATTATCCATGAATCCCTGGCACAGCTCCCAGCCACACGGGGAGGCTTCAGAGTTAGCTCTGCACTACAGCTGGCCTTGATGAGCCAGAGGTTGAACAAAGGTGGCAGGGACCGGGGGGATGTGCGGTGTTTCGCTGGTGATACGATAGCTGCTGGGAGGCGGGGGGGTCAGAGGCTGGGGATATAACACACACACACACTGATATACAGTATAACACACACACTAATATACAGTGTAACACACACACACACTAATATACAGTGTAACACACTAATATACAGTATTACTCTTTGGTTCTTTCGGTAAAGTCACGTATAAAGATAAAATAATAAATTTAATACTAGCATACGACGTTTCGATTACAACACAAGAAATCGTCATCAGGTATAAATGGAATAGAAACACAAATCTATTATACTTAGAAATGTAATGTAATACAACAGAGAGTCGGATAACATAACAGTCAACACCCTACCTGGTTGATTACGTTCTTCCTGAGAATGCTACATTTGAGAGAGAGATGAAAATACAGAACCAGAGACATATAGACAGACATATAAGCAGAGACAGATATCACAGAGATACATAGAAAGAGACAACACAGAGACACACAGAGACACAAAGTGAGAGACGCACAACATAGACACACAGACAGACACATAAGTAGAGACAGACATCACAGAGATACATAGAGAGAGACACACAGAGACACACACAGAGAGAGACACAACATAGACACACAGACAGACATGTAAGCAGAGACAGATATCACAGATACAAAGAGAGACAGAGAGACGTACATAGGCACACATGCCAATGTGAGCCGCCAAAGTAATTCTCCTCACCCGAGAGCGCCGTCGAAGGAGAAGAATCGTGAAGCTCTCTCCTCCTCCTTTTCCTCCACCTCTTCCTCCTCCTCTTCCTCCACCTCCTCCACCTCCTCCTCCACCTCCTCCACCTACTCCACCTTCTCCTCGTCGTTTTCGTCGGTGCTCAGCTGTTGATGATGCTGCTGCTGCTGATGATGCTGCTGATGCTGCTGCTGCTGATGATGATGCTGCTGATGATGATGCTGCTGCTGATGATGATGCTGCTGCTGCTTGGCGGACTTCTCTCTCGTTTAAAGCGATCGCGACATTCCACGGGGTGAGGAGGGGGAGGAGGGAGGGGCGCCCTCGCTCCGTGATCCAGAGGAGACACTTCCACGACTCACGAGATGATTAACGAAACGCCTCGCGAGCAATGGGCGTGAGTCAGTGCGTGCTGCTCGTCTAACAAATGTCTATCAAGTGTTGACTTTACCGAAAGAGCCAAAGAGTAAATGTATACCAATCGGCGAAGGCTCCAATAAATTCGTGGGCAAGATTCTGTGGTCAAAAGAAAGATTTTAATACAGTAGTATACCTGTGAGTGTGTAGATTCGTAACATTATAGACCCGGCGACCCGAGTTCGATTTCCACGAGAATCGCTACGGCAGTCGCTGCCCCCCCCCCCCACACACACAGGATACAGACAAAGATCCCCCGTGTAGCCTGTGAGACTGTAGGGGGCAAGTGCTGTTAGCGAGCACCTGTGAAGGCCGGCACAGCACAGGAGGGGGTGGGTGGCCAGCACCACGCCCGGCCGCCTTTGTCTCCCCAGTGGCGATGTTCGCACAGCACACCAGTTACTCGTTTGAGGCTGAGTCGACCTAGGGGAGGCCCAGGACCGGTTCAATATAATCGTCACTGGTGGTGGCCGTGAGCGGGAATCGAACTCGGGGCGCCGGGTCCGTAGCGCAGCGTAGCGCTGACCGCTGCACCACCGCTCCAAAGATCCCCCATAGAGCTTTAACCCGGCGACCCGAGTTCGATTCCCGCTCACGGCCACCACCAGTGACGGCAATATTGAACCGGTCCTGGGCCTCCCCTAGGTCGACTCAGCCTCAAACGAGTAACTGGTGTGCTGTGTGAACATCGCCACTGGGGAGACCAAGGCTGCCGGGTAGTAGAGCTAGTACATATATAAAACATTGTTAATTTGTGTGTGATGGAACACATGGGGTCATGGTTGGAAGAAAAAAATGGTTATCATTTAGATCAAGAATGCTGCACTCAATAAGACGAGGGCGTCTCTACAGCTCACACGTGTGCAGGGTGTAGAGAGACACTGCACTCGTTACAAGCCCAGTGAGATGAAATGGCAAGAAATTGCTTCACCTTTGCATGCCCTTACGTCCCGATTCAAGAGCCGAATGGCTCGGGACTAATACCAAATAAATGAAACTGCACTGCCCCCTGCTGTCCACTAGAAGCATGTACACATTAACATATATACACGGTATTGGTCCAGAAGACGTTAGTTTGTGTCGTGATGTATACAGTACTTACTATATCTAACCTATACATCAACACATAAAGGCTAATATAGTGCGGTACTGAACGGTTTCCACGATGTTCATTGAGAGCTCATGCCAATTACATTTGTAAATCCCAGGAGCTTAATGGGCCACAGTCTGCTGTGCTGATGAGACTCAAAGTGGAATCCATTTCATGTTTTGCTGTTGAAACACAAGACATGTGAACGTAAGATCAATGCACATGGTGATGTACGAATGGCTTCATATTTTATTTAAAATGTCAATGTATATGCTACTGAATGTTTGTGTCCCCTATAAGTTGTCACCTGCAGAACAAATCATTTTAATTTCTGCTGGGATCGTGACCGTTCGTTGTTCTGATGGTGGTAGGCATAATGATTTATCGGAAGAAGACACCTCCTACCAAATCTTGATTTGAAGCTTTCGTGACTGCAGGAATCCATACTTTTTGGTTCTTTCCGTAAAGTCACATATTTATAAATAAATTAAAATAAAATAAATCACGTTTCGATTACAACACAATCGATCATCATCAGGTGGGAAACCCACAGCGAGAATTGTTTTCCTTCCTACTGCTGATGGTGATTGATTGTGTTTCAATCAAAACGTCGTTATTTGTATTATTTTAACTAGCTGTACTACCCGGCTTCGCCCGGGACTTGTATCCACCACGGCCGGCCGCCTTTGTCTCCCCAGTGGCGATGTTAATACGCCACAGCAGTTACTCGTTTGAGGCAGAGTCGACCTAGGGGAGGTTCAAATAATGGTCACCGGTGGTGGCCGTGAGCGGGAATCGAACTGGGTTCGCCGGGTTGGTAGCGCAGCGTAGCGTTAAGCACTACACCCACCGATCCTCACACACCACACACGCACAGACACACACACAGACACACACACAGACACATGCAGACACACACAGACAGACACACACACACACAGACACACAGACAGCACGCTAAGCAGTACACTACCGCTCCCCACACACCACACACGCACACACACAGACACACACACAGACACACACACAGACACACACACACAGACACAGACAGCACGCTAAGCACTACACTTCCGTTCCCCCTACACAACACACGCGCGCGCGTCCATAGGTACACATACACGCGCTTGCTGCAGACACACACGACTTTCAGGGAGCGGCAATGCTGCGCAAGGAACGCCTTAGACCTGCAACACATTTGTGTAATGCGAGCGTAAACACACAAACACATACAAACACATACACAATACACACACACATACATGCAGACACACAGACACACACATAACACACATACACACACATACATACACAGAAACACATACACACATACATAGACACACACATACATACACACAAACACATGCATACGCGTACATACACACATACATACAGACACGCAGACATACACATAAAGACATACAAAAAAACGCACATACATACACACACACATACACACAAACACATACACACACATATGAAGTATGGGAATTGACGGCAGGAACTTCTTGACGGGTAACACACTTTTATTAAATCCTTTAGGTATCACAATACAACGTGTGGTCTTCCTTCTTCCTCCGACACACTCTACTAATCTCGTGTAAGCTCTAGGCCTCTGGCTACACACCATATACTCGACTCGTGTAAGCCCTATGCCTCTGGCTACACAATACACTCGACTCGTGTAAGCCCTATGCCTCTGGCTACACAATACACTCGACTCGTGTAAGCCCTATGGCTACACCCACTACACTCGCCTCTGGGTTACACAGAGTCCCGGTCCCCTTAGGACAGCGGGGCTAGGTACCGCAGGGCTCTAGGTCTTCATCCCCGTCTTCATTCTTCGCTGGTTACACACTGCCCTCACGCCTGTGTGCATCCCCTTTTATAGCCCCTGCTCACGAGGGACGGAGCTGATGCGGCGTCGACGTGTGCGTCGTTCCTTAATGACCCAATCACGACGCACTCTCTCTACGATCCGCTCTCCCCAGCGCGTGTTAACATTACCCCACCAATCACACTGCGCTGCCACCTAATCACTCCCTCTCAGCGCGTCACCGCCCACAGCCAATCGGTACCCCGTAACCCACGACCCCGCGCTGACCCCTGATCCTCCACCGTCAGCGCGCGTCACCACCTACACAGCCAATCATCACACACTGTGCATACGATCCTTAATCCCAGCGCGTATCACCTCTACACATACATACACACATACATACAGACACACAGACATACACATAAACACATACACACATAGACATGACCCGGCTTCGCCCGGGACTTGGATCCACGATGCCCGGCCGCCTTTGTCTCCCCAGTGACGATGTTCACACACGACAGCAGTTACGCGTTTGAGGCTGAGTCGACCTAGGGGAGGCCCAGGTCCGTTTCAAATAATCGTCAGCGGTGGTGGGCGTGAGTTGGAATCGAACTGGGGGCGCTCAACCAGCTTAATGACTATTTGTACAAAGAACATATAAAGAATCGATTATAATAAGCAGGCAACAGTCCACATTATAGACTGCCAGTACACGCACTCAGCTTCATAAGCAGGCTAGAGTGTACATGATAGAGTGGCAGTACGCTCACCGAGCTTAATAAGCAGGCTACAGTCTACATGATAGACTGGCAGTACGCTGACCCAGCTTAATGACTATTTGTACAGTGAACATTTAAGTAATCGATTGTTGGCGCGTTGGGTTTAAAAGTAATATTAATTGCACACATTGTGGTGGGGGTGGAGTGAAGAGTACGAAAAACTTTGATGAATTTACCTCAGAGTGGCGTGGTGGGTGTTGAGGCCTAGTAGCGTGCAGAGCCTGCGGCCTCGCCAAAATTGGGCACCTGGCAGAGGCAGGGTACGGGTGGCGTTCCTTCCCCCCCCCTCAGCGCTCCAACAATACTGTGTAATGGCTATTATTTAATTAATTACGGAGCCTATGAAAGTGGCGAAGGCGTGGCTAGCCGTTGGCAGGGGCAACCGCCGTCCAATGAAAGTGCAGCCCTTAGCGAAGGCGTCGCTAGCCGTTGCCAGGTCCAATGAAAGCGGCGAAGGCATCGCTAGCCGTTGGCAGGGGCAACCGGCGTCCAATGAAAGTGCGTATGGTCCGGAGACACACAGACACACAGACAGACAGATAGACAGACAGATTCGCGATTTTATATATATAGATAAATTAATGTTGGGTTTGTCTATGGCAGTATATAGTATGCAGTTTATACTTTAGTTTTTTATGTGGTTGTTTAGTAACTGCAGCTACATACTATTAACATTCCTTTCCTTTGTTAATGCTACCCCCCTTCCCCCTCCCTTTGATGCTGATAATCCTGCATAATGCACGGGCATAATATTAATTTGAAACCCCCCCGCCCACCTCCTACGCATTTTCCATATGCTAAATTCCTCTTGATATGCAAATTATTTTGTTAAGGTGCTCTTCTTCCCACCTCCCCCCCTCCAACCCAGCTTAAATATACGCTCCAAGCTTGGTGGTGTTTCATACTTCACCTGAGGACGGCTGCTTGCGTTGTGGCCGAAACGTCGTGAAAATTGTTTTATTATGTTTTTATTATTTTATTATTTTCCTTCTACGTGACTTTACCGAAAGAACCAAGAAGACAGTTCCAGGTAGCCAACAATAAATCATTAATAGCGAATCGTGGCCTCGTGTGATCTCGTTGAGCAGTGTGAACGCGTGTAGTGCTGCTTATACAGCGGCTCGCCTCGTGGGAGCGCTGCGTAGAGCGGCGCACAGGTGGGTGTCGCGTGTGTGCAAGTGTGTGCGCTCGTAGTGTGGGGGAAGGGGTCGGTGCGTCCGCAGGTACCCGCTCCGTCTATCGCCGCAGGGACTCGCGCGGTGTGAGGGCAGCGTCATTCGCCCTCCGACCCCTGACCCCCGTTTAGAGCGCGTGATCCATGGAGAGACAACGCAGCGTTTGCAGGTGAACGAGAGCGTGCGGCGAGCTATGCCTCTCACACGAGCTCGCGGAGGGACGGACCAGGGAGGGGAGCCGTCGGGCGATGAGCCCAGCGACGGCAGCAGCTGCTCGCAGAGGAGCGAGGGGTCGACGAACGGCAGAGCCCCTGCCATAGGTACGGAGCAGGGAGGGACTTCGGGGACCAGCGGCCCCAACAACTGTATAGTATAGTGTATAGTAGTGTAGTAAATATAAGTGTTTAGAGTAGTGTATAGTAGTGTAAAGTGTATATTACTATAGTGTAGTATATAGTAGTGTAGTGGATACCAGTGTAGTGTATAGTAGCGTACTGTATAGTACAGTGTAGTATATATGTGTATAGTGTATATTGAAGTGTATAGTGTATTGTATAGTGGAGTGTATAGTAGTGTAGTGTAGTATATATAAGTGTATAGTAGTGTATTGTATAGCTTTGTAGTGTATAGTATAGTGTATTGTATAGTAGTGTACTGTATAGTATAGTAGATATAAGTGTTTAGTGTAGTATATAGTAGTGGAGTGTATAGTAGTGTAGTGTACATTATTATAGTGTATAGCAGTGTATAGTAGTGTATACCAGTGTAGTGTATTGTATCGTGCAGTGTATAGTAGCGAGGTAGTTAACATTTCCCAGCCACCGTGATGATTATGGTGTAACCCACGACCTCCTGTACACCAGGCGAGGTAGTTAACATCTCAATTACCAAGGCGTCAACACCAACGAAGGCCCAGACGACCACCAAACCTCAGGGTCGTTGAAATGGCAGCAGCAGAACTCATCCGCAAGTTGTGGAGACCTGCAGAGACCCACACAGCGAGTTGGCACAGCAGGGGCCCACAATGTGGTGGTAGCATCAGCCACTCGTCTCAGTCAGTTGACACGTGACACCTGCTGGGTCTGCCCCATCACCTCCTCCTGCCACGTGGTAGCCTCAAATTGCACGTGGCCTGGCAAAAGCGTCGTGGTAACGTCACCGCCACTTAGTGGCGAATGGCCGTTGTTGTTGTTGTGTGTGTGAGTGTTAAACTGCGTGAGTGTGTATATACGTGTTGCGCCATAGCAAGGCTCTGCAGGTCACCTTAGATGCCCCCAAGCTCACGGGCCCACAGGGGGCAGCAGAGTTCCTATGATCACTGTTTCATTGCTTTAATGGCTTTATTTTGGTGATTTTTGAAAAGTTTTTCGGTTTGGCCATGTTTGTTTGTTGTAGTACAGAGTTAGACTGATGGCCTTAATCTAAGTTGTCTTGTGGTTGTTGTTGTTGTTTGACTTGCATCCCACTGGGATTTTTGCACACAGCGTTGGTGTATGGTGCTTTTTCTGCAATATTTTGCTGTCTTTTCTTGGATTTTCTGTTTGCACTTAGTCACATATTCACTTTAAGATGTTTTCTTGTTCATGTTTTTGTTTTTTTGTTTGTTGCGGTTGCACCCGATTCAAGAGCCAAATGGCTCACCTAATACATGAAAACTTGAAACTTGAGGCGTGTGGGGGTTGACCGAAGGTGACCCCCCCCCCCCCCCACCTCTTACACTGGTCAACGTGTGTCCACACTAGGACCTTCAAGTTCAAGTTCATGTATTAGGTGTGGCCCTGTGAGCCATTTGGCTCTTGAATCGGGTGCAACCTCAACAAACACAAAACAAAAACATGAACAAAAACATCTTAAAGTGAATATGTGACTGAGTGCAAACAGAAAATCCATGAAAAGACAGCAAAATATTGCAGAAAAAGCACCGTTACACCAACGCTGTGTGCAAAAATCCCAGTGGGATGCAATTCAAACAACAACAACAACAACCACAAGACAACTTAGATTAAGGCCATCAGTCTAACTCTGTACTACAACAAACAAACATGGCCAAACCAAAAAACTTTTCGAAAATCACCAAAATTAAGCCATAAAAGCAATGAAACAGTGATCATAGGAACTGTGACCGAATTTTCACAATAAACGACATAAACAACATGTACTACCAAACCCTGCAGCCATAGCTGGCTGCATGAGTCACTCCACAACAGTAGGAGCATCAACATTTTTCAATGCACCTTTAAGATCAGCACACTAAATCAAAACACAGATCATACTTCATGTAAGCTGACGTGCGTAGCGATCGCTGTCGTGGTGGAGTTGACCATATTTTTCTGGGATAATCCCTTTTGACTCCACACCAAGCTGTCTTTTTGTGCCATGTGTAGAGGTGTAATTGCGCATGGCTACGAATGTTGAGGTGTGATTATGCATGGCCACGGATGGCCAACAAACACAAGGGGCGGGGTTACGGCCGTACACAAGGGTGGCGCTAGCACCGACGTCCGCATGTGTATCCCCCACGGGCCCCCCCTCGGGGGCGAGTCCTATAAAAGGTGATGAGCTCGAGGGCTCGAGGTCGGGACTCAGCTTTAACCAGAGAAGACGGAAGACCAGCTAGTGTAGGCCCCAGAGCTCCCCTGGCTCGCTGTCCTTATAAGGGCCGACCAGGGCAAGCCGGTGGCGTGGCCCCGAGAGCCCAGACGAAGCTGGTCTGGTGACTCAGGGAGCCGGGATCCCAGCTTAACCAAGCTGGGACAGATAGCCTCCCCTAGTCCCGTAGTGGAGGAATTGGTATAGGTTAGAGGGGTTAGCTGTCGAGAATCCCTGTAGCCAAGTGACCTGTACAACTGTGTTGGTGTAATAAATAAGTGTGCCTCCGATCCTGTCGTCAAGCCTCCATATATACTTACTACATCTGGGGTCAGAAGTAAACGTCCAACGATGGACACACGAGGGACGACACGTACCAGGGAGTCGGAGATGGAAGACGCCGCGGCCGATTCTCCACCAGTGATGGCCGGGGTCGAATCGGAGCAGCCGGGGCCGAGTACGCCCGCGCCGCTACGACAGGAGGAGGGGGATGCGTCGGCCGAGGGACTCCGGCTGGCCCACTCCCGCCTGGCGGACCTGCTCTACGCCGCGGCCGCCGCGTTGGAGGAGATCACGCGGCTGGGGGCTGGAGGAGCAGCGCGGGTCGACGACGGCAGCCGGCGCGGGGCGACGTTTCCCGCCACCCCGACGCGGCTCGCGGTCAAATTTCCCGCCATCTCTACAGTACGAGCGGAGGGCGGGGCCGGCCCGCGTCACGTGTCTGCTGAGCGCCAAGCACAAGCCGTGACATCATCAACGCCGGCCGGCGCGTCAACATCAGAGCGACCGGCGATGCCATGTGCACGGCCCGCCCACACTGTATCATCGGCGGGGAGCGACGGAGAGCGTTCTGCGGCCACGGACGCCGCCTTACAACAGCGTCTGCCGCCTCTTAAAGAATTTGTCGGCGCTGACGGAGACTGGGGCGGCTTCAAGAGGCGGTTCATCGCTCATCAAGAGATGGCGAACTGGTCGGACGCCGAGGCTCTACGCGCGCTGCCAGCGATGCTGGACAACGACGCCCTGGCTACCCTCACCTCGGCGCCGAGGGAAAAGCGCGCCACTCTACACCTGGCGTTGCAGCTGCTGTCAGCCGTCTATGGGCCGCCTTCGGACTGCAGGCAGCTGTTCCACGATCGGAGTCGGGGCGCCAACGAGTCACCCCTGGCCTTCCGGACGGCTCTCCTGGCTCTGGCAAAGGCTGCTTTCCCAAGGATGGACGAGGAAGGAGTGGATGCCATGGTGGCTGAGAAGCTGCTGCTACTCGCTGACGAGCTGGACGTCAACGTCCTGGCTCAGGACGACGCGGAGATGTCGTCCCTGCTGGTCGCGCGCCACATCCACGGGGGCTTGCGGTCCCTGCGTCGGAAGGCGGCAAAGGGGGCGGCCGGCCATGCCATGGCGACCACCGCCCTCCCATCGGAGGAGGTCTGCGGGGTGGAGCGGCGAGGGGAATGGAGATCGGCGGCACCGCAGGCTCGGAATGGACCGAGCCGCCAGGAGCAGCCCAGGTCATCTGGGGCGCTCACACGCTGCTACAACTGTGGCCTGCAAGGCCACGTTGCGTCTGGATGCCGGGCTCCCCGTCAGCGCGGGGCGACACCTCGTCAGGACGCCACGCCGTCTCCTCCCAAGCTCCAGCAGAGAAATACGGCGAGTCGCGGCACCTCACACGTTTGGCCCACGCACACATCCGACACACACTCACGCGCTCAACTAAACAGGGCTCCAAACTCCCCGTCCGTCGCGCGCGATTGTTCGGTAATGCGGCGAGCGCTCCAACCGGGTCAGTGGTCGGAGCTCGCCCATCGTGTCGTTGCTGCGTCGGCGGGATCATCGGTCGTGGTCGGTCACATTGATGGGGTAGAGGTGCGGATTTTAATTGACACAGGGGCATCGGCGACCATTATATCTGATTTAATTTATAACATCCTTCCCGTTCAAAGTCGTCCCTTGCTCCCTGTTGACGTGCCGTGCTATGCCGCTAACGGAGGCTCTCTGGGCATTATTGGCCAAATCCGCGCCACTATCTGCATTGGAGACATTAAATTATCCGGCCCTGTTTTGGTTTCCTCCTCACTCGCGGTTCCGTGCCTGTTGGGGACGGATTTTCTGGCCAAAATGCCCATCCGTATCCTTATTGACCAAGGGTGCATTGAGCTCCCATCGGGCCGACGCGTTACATTTCTGTCTTCCCCCACCACGGAGCGTCGGGCGTTTGCCACCGTGCAGGCGCTCGTCACAAAAACTGTGCGCGTGCCTCCGGGGGCTCAGATGCTCGTCCCTCTTAGGTTGCGTCGGTCGTTTGATGCAGGGGTTGCGGATCGGGGGGTCTTGTTGGGTCCATCTCGGGCCGGGGTCAATGGACCCGATTTGCTCGCGGCTCAGACTATGGTGAGAGAGGATGGGGACCCCTTCATTGCAGTCCTTAATGTGGGATCGCGAACGGCCGTGGTTCCTCAAGGGACCGTGCTTGCACACGCAACGCCGGTGCCCTATGAGGAACCACTCGTGGGTCAGGTATCCACCGATCCTCCGTCGCGACCGCATTCGGACTCTGATGACGGATGGCTGGATGCGCTTTGCGCGGGTTCAGTGGACCTGTCTGACTCGCAGCGCGCGCAGCTGCGAGTTCTCCTGAGCGAATTTGCTGACGTTTTTAGTCAACACAAATTTGATATTGGTTGTACAAAATTGCTGCGACACCATATTGACACGGGTGACAGCGCGCCGATCCGCCAAAATCCCTTTCGGTTGAGTCCCGCCGAAAAGGATCATGTCAAATCGGCTGTTGATGACATGCTAGCCGCCGATATCATTTCCCCTTCCACCAGCCCGTGGGGCGCGCCGATCGTTTTGGTGAAAAAACACGACGGCTCACTGAGATTTTGTGTTGACTTTCGGCGTCTCAACAAAATCTCTGTGGCAGATGCGTACCCGCTTCCTCGGATGGATGAGTCGCTCGACGCCTTGGCCGGTGCGCGATTCTTTTCCACCCTTGATTTGCTATCTGGATTCTGGCAGCTTCCTCTGGATGACGAATCGAAACCTAAGACTGCTTTTCGTACACCGCAGGGCCTCTTCCAATTTAACCGTTTGCCGATGGGTTTACATTCTGCGCCGGCAACTTTTCAGCGGTTAATGGAATTGGTCTTGGCAGGTTTGCAATGGGATTCGTGTTTGATTTACTTAGACGATGTCATCGTCTTTAGCAAATCCTTCGAGGAACACCTCCAGAGGTTGCGTGCTGTTTTTCTCAAAATGCGGGCTGCCAATTTGAAATTTAAACCACAGAAGTGCCATTTACTCCGCGAATCGGTGCGATATTTGGGTCACATTGTTGGGCGCTCGGGGATATCCACTGATCCCGCCAAAACGGAATGCGTCAGCTCCTGGCCGACTCCCACCTCTGTGGGAGAGGTCAGGAGTTTCATTGGGTTCGCGTCGTATTATCGGCGATTTGTGGCTGACTTCGCTACGATTGCGAAACCATTGCATGCCTTGACGTCCAAGGGAGTCAGGTTTCATTGGGGGCCGGAGGAGGAGGCTGCTTTTCGCGCCCTCAGAAATGCTTTGGTGGGAGCTCCGCCGTTGAATTACCCGGATTTTTCACAACCCTTCTTGCTCGATACTGACGCAAGTAACACGGGCATCGGGAGTGTGCTGTCCCAGCTCATCGGGGGCGTAGAGCATGTGGTGGCTTACGGTAGTCGGGTACTGTCTCCAGCCGAACAGCGGTACTGCGTTACCCGTCGGGAATTATTGGCCATTGTTTATTTCATTCAGCAGTACCGCCCGTATCTGTACGGTCGGCGGTTCACCGTCCGTACAGATCATGCGGCCCTACAGTACGCCCTGCGGGTTCAACAACCATCGGGCCAGTTGTCTCGATGGTTGGAGATCCTCCAAGACTATGACTTTGTCACCACATATCGTAAGGGTGTCCGCCACACGAACGCTGACGCCCTGTCACGATTGCCACCCACTTCGGAGTGCGCGTGCCTGTTGGGTTCGGGGCGTTGTAGGCCCCCGAACGTCACCACCGATTCGGTCCTCGTGGCCGCTACCGATGCACCTTCGGCTTCGGGTCCTATCGAGCAAGAAGGGAGGGATTCGTTGCTGGGGTTGCCGGTCGCGGAATGGGGACGCCTCCAAATGGAGGACACCTCCCTCCTCGCTTTGCGCCGTCGCGTCGGGGGGGCTGGTCAGGGGGTGGAAAACGTTGACTCGTGGGGGTTGTTCCAGGGTCTTTTGATGCACTGGGATGGAAAAACCCGGCGCCAGCGGCTTGTGGTGCCTGCTGCTTTAAGGGGTAAGGTGGTATGGGCTGTTCATGAGCGGCTTCTGCACTTGGGGGTTCACAAGACCTTTGCCACGCTCCAGCTGGATTTCTTCTGGCCGGGCATGGAAAAGGACGTGGGGGATCTCTTGGGGTCATGCACGCAATGCGCGCAGAGGAAGCCGCCTGCGAGGGGGTCCAACCCTCCGCTGCAGTCCATAAAAGTTTCCCGGGTTAACGAGCTCGTCGCTCTGGACATACTTGGGCCATTTCCCGCTACGCCCAGGGGCAATAGGTATTTACTAACGGGGGTTGAATACTTCACGAGATGGCCTATGGCCTGGCCCCTGGCGAACCAGTCGGCAGCAGCCATCGCGGAGGCCTTTGTCCAGGGCTATGTCCTCGACAAAGGTGCTCCGGAACGGCTGCTTACTGACCAGGGTAGGAATTTTTCTGGTAAACTCCTACGTGAGGTGTGCGACCTCTTGGGTACGGAGAAGGTTCGGACCTCTCCGTATCACCCACAAACTGACGGGATGGTGGAACGGCTGCATCGGACCATCACGTCCATGCTGTCCCAGCAGGTGTCGGTATCCCAGACGGATTGGGACCTCCGCATAGCCGGTGTGTTGCAGGCCTACAGGATGGCTCCTCATGCGGCCACCGGATTTTCCCCTTTCTTTTTAATGTATGGGCGCGAAGTTAACCCCCCTGTGGCGACCCAGCTGAAGCTCTCGGCGCTCCCGGCGAAGTCTATTTTGTCCGAACACATTAAATTTAACATCGCTAAATTGTCTGAGGCGCGGGAAGCGGCCGTGCAAAATTCTGAACTCCGCCAGAAGGCGAACGAGAGGCTTCGGTTGGGGCGGGTGCAGGTGGTCAAATGGGAACCAGGGGACAGGGCGTGGTTGCACTGTCCTCAGGTGCCGCTGGCAACCTCGTCGAAATTGGTACGGCCGTGGCGGGGGCCAGTGGAGGTCGTGCAGGTTTTGCGGCCGCAATGTGTTCGCGTCAAATGGGGGAGGCGCCGGTGGTATGTGCACCCCTCAAGGTTAAAACCATTTGTCGCGCCGCCCCGTGGTTCACACACACACACGCATGGCCAAACGTGTGAGGGTGTCGCCGACTCCCCGTCGTCGCTGCACTCGCCTAACCTGACGCCAACTGTCCCGTCCCCAGGTGAAACAGGAGTGACGGGTCCACACCCACCAACCCCTCCCGGAGGGGTCGGGGGTCACTCGGCAGCGACGCCTGACTCTCTTGCACCCGGACCGTCAACAACCGTCACTGAGCGTGCCAGGACGGGCCCTTGTGACGGGCCCGCCGCGCGGACGCGCGCCAAAACGCGCAGACTATTGTGAGGTCGGCCGTTGGGGGGCCTTGCGGACAATGGGAGGGGTGGCGTCCGGAGTGTGTGTATATATGTTGGTTTTGGGGTATTTATTCGGGGGGGGTGCGTCGGGTTATTTTTTTTTCTTCTCTCTCTCTCTCTCTTCCTGTTGTTGTTCTTGTTAAGGTTCTCTTGTTCTTGTTAAAAATTACGCGAGGCACACACACGGGGTTTTTGTGAGGGATGCACCTTTATTCTGATTTTTTTTTTTTTGCAGCCAGGGACGGCTGCGAGCTGTACAGGGGGGGGTGATGTAGAGGTGTAATTGCGCATGGCTACGAATGTTGAGGTGTGATTATGCATGGCCACGGATGGCCAACAAACACAAGGGGCGGGGTTACGGCCGTACACAAGGGTGGCGCTAGCACCGACGTCCGCATGTGTATCCCCCACGGGCCCCCCCTCGGGGGCGAGTCCTATAAAAGGTGATGAGCTCGAGGGCTCGAGGTCGGGACTCAGCTTTAACCAGAGAAGACGGAAGACCAGCTAGTGTAGGCCCCAGAGCTCCCCTGGCTCGCTGTCCTTATAAGGGCCGACCAGGGCAAGCCGGTGGCGTGGCCCCGAGAGCCCAGACGAAGCTGGTCTGGTGACTCAGGGAGCCGGGATCCCAGCTTAACCAAGCTGGGACAGATAGCCTCCCCTAGTCCCGTAGTGGAGGAATTGGTATAGGTTAGAGGGGTTAGCTGTCGAGAATCCCTGTAGCCAAGTGACCTGTACAACTGTGTTGGTGTAATAAATAAGTGTGCCTCCGATCCTGTCGTCAAGCCTCCATATATACTTACTACACATGTATAAGGTGCTACATTCGTGAACGAATGCAATGAAAATCAGGTTGATTCACGAGAACAGCGTGTTCTTTTTCTGCCATAACAGAGAAAGAATATATATATAACGTGACACTTTGGCAGACTGGCCCAACTTTATTTATGCCCATAGGATAATGAAAGATAATAGGGTAAAACCTATTTTTATATTTTCACACACACTCACACACAGACCCATAGACTCACAGAGACCCACAGACTCACACAGAGACCCACAGACTCACACAGAGACCCACACTCCCACAGAGACCCACACTCACAGAGACCTACAGACTCACAGAGACCCACAGACTCACACACATACCCACAGACTCACAGAGACCCACAGACTCACACAGAGACCCACACTCACACAGAGACCCACAGACTCACAGAGACCCACAGACTCACACACAGACCCACAGAGACCCACAGACTCACACAGAGACCCATAGACTCACACAGAGACCCACACACTCACACACAGACCCACACACTCACACAGAGACCCACAGACTCACAGAGACCCACAGACTCACACGCAGACCCACAGAGACCCACAGACTCACACAGAGACCCATAGACTCACACAGAGACCCACACACTCACACACAGACCCACACACTCACACAGAGACCCACAGACTCACAGAGACCCACAGACTCACACAGAGACCCACACACTCACACACAGACCCACACACTCACACAGAGACCCATAGACTCACACAGAGACCCACACACTCACACACAGACCCACACACTCACACAGAGACCCACAGACTCACAGAGACCCACAGACTCACACAGAGACCCACACACTCACACACAGACCCACACACTCACACAGAGACCCACAGACTCACACAGAGACCCACACTCACACAGAGACCCACAGACTCACAGAGACCCACAGACTCACACACAGACCCACAGAGACCCACAGACTCACACAGAGACCCATAGACTCACACAGAGACCCACAAACTCACACACAGACCCACACACTCACACAGAGACCCACAGACTCACAGAGACCCACAGACTCACACACAGACCCACAGAGACCCACAGACTCACACAGAGACCCATAGACTCACACAGAGACCCACACACTCACACACAGACCCACACACTCACACAGAGACCCACAGACTCACAGAGACCCACAGACTCACACAGAGACCCACACACTCACACACAGACCCACACACTCACACAGAGACCCACAGACTCACAGAGACCCACAGACTCACAGAGACCCAGGTCACGTGACTGACCCCTTCGCTCCGCCCACTTTCATCTTCCCTCCCCCGAGCCCCGCCCTCTGGCCACGCCTCCTGCGTCACGTGTCCACGGGCCCTGACATCCGGGCCTCCTCCTGAACTCGCCTGAGCCGACACGTGCAGCCTGGGCCCCTCTTCCCGCCACTTCTCCGTCGACTGCCTACAGAGGAGACCTCGGCAAGAGAAGGCAATTGACCCCCTTTTATTAGCCGGGGTAAAGGGTAAAGGTGTCCATGTGCCGAGGGGTGAAGTCAAAGGTCAGCTCGTTGTTTTGACCTTGCCTTGCCGAGGCCTACTGGCCATGTGCTTCTCCTAAGGGACGCTGCTCAACAATGACAGGATTCTGTGAGGTTTGCGTTGCGTTTGTTATCGTGTAGAGGGTGAACGCCACAAGTAACCAGGGCTCACCTTGTTCAAACCCCTTTTAGTCTTTCCCCAACTCTAATGTGAAGAGAATATGTATTAGAAACCATGACATTGTAACGTGTAATGCGGCATTTCCTCCTAAATTGCAAGCCGCATTAATTACACTGGTCAACAACATTTTTTTTTTCTGGCCTGGACTTTTGCAGCTGTTCTAGACTAATTTCAGGGTGCTGATTCCAAATCTGATCTCAGATTTGCTCTATCACATCTCATTGGCATGCTATCGGCATACCCCATTTTAATTGATTTTACCCAAAATTAACTGTCACTTATGATTGCAAGTTGTTGCGAGTTAGTGACTGCTTTAGTGTTAAAATATGGTGCTGTATTTTTAGGATAGTGTGTTTATAATATCATTTTATGTAGATATCCACATTTATTTAATATTTTTCTTCTGCAGTTTTTATTGAAAATGCAATATTTGATATGTCAAAAACCTGATGTGATGGACAAAAACTGATGCCAGATTTGGAATCAGCACCCCAAAATGACCTTAACACCGTTGGAATACCTTATGTCACAAAAAGTGTGTTGACCAGTGTTATGTATGCAATGTCAGCGTGCTGATGTCAACGTAGCCTTTGACCAGATCACTCATAAAGCACGCAGCCTTTTCCGATTTTGTAAGCTAAGCAGGATTTGTGTCAGAAGTGCTTTGGATGGGTTGACCACCACCACCACGTGCAGTAGAAAGGTGCTGTGGGTGTTGTAGACAGCAGTTGGCAGTGCAGAAACCCCCATTGGTGTACTGCACTCCCCACCACCACCTCCACCACAACCCCCACTGACCAGTGTGGTGAAGTATGGTCAAATATCGCTCTCGACCCGACCCACAAGACATGTGCGGAGGTCATCATCCAGCAGTGGAATTATTAAAGCGGACTGTACATGTATGATGCGAGAGTGCCTATACATGTACACGCGTGTGCGTACACATGTATCGGCAGTGTGACAATATGCGATCACCTCTATTCGCGACCCTGAGTTTGGTGGAAATTCCACATTGGGGGTCATTAAATAGCGCAATCAGTCACGGACGCCAGTGCAGATAATAAGATGGTGCCATTGTCTATGATCATGACTCTCAGAGGAGGAATGCTATCGAGATGTAATTGTATAACAACAGCTCTTTAGTATTCATAATCAACGTTTTTGGGTTTTGATCGCGTTATTTATAAATGTGTCGTAACCCTCCACCACCCGACACGGCCATTTGCAGGTATTGTGGTCTATGCAAACATGACTCCTCGTAAAAAAAGGTGTCAGTTTTGTTGCCAGATAGAAGGGTAAAAAAACAATTATATTTTTTACTAGCAAATGAGGTTCCAATGGTGTAAATGCTTACCCCGAGCTCTCATACTCTAATGGTGCGTTATCTTTGAGTTGTGCGCCTTTTGGCGTCATCTGGTCCAACCCATGTGAGACTAGGCTCTAAGGAAAGCTGTCTCGGGTGTGGACCAATCAACTTAAAGGACAGTGCATACATTATCAGAGTTGTGTTTTTTGTTTGCATTATGACTGCAGGTATTGTGGTCTATGCAAACATGACTCTTCGTAAAAAAAGGTGTCAGTTTTGTTGCCAGATAGAAGGGTAAAAAAAAACAATGATCAAGGCTGGTCTTGTTCCACGCGTCGCTGCCAAAATGCCTCGTGCCGTCTCCCAGGAGCCTTTATCGTGTGCTGGACGCCGGGCCTGGTGATTCTGCTGTTGGATTCTTTCTGCTCGGACTGCAACGTCCTGGCCTTCGAGAAGTACTTCTTGCTCATAGCGGAGCTCAACTCCGCCATGAACCCCATCATCTACTCGTTTCAGGACACGGAGATGATCGCCACTTTCAAGCGCATCCTGAGCTGCCGAAAGGCGGGAGGCGTCGCAGCGAGTTGCTCCGAAAAATCAATTTCCACGTCGAATCCCAACCTGGTCACGGAGATCGGTCACGTGACCACCACGAGTGCGATGAAGATGAATCAGATTGTCGTCTAATATCTAATTGGGCTAACGATGCATGTTTTGATAATTGTTTTTTTACACTTCTATCTGGCCACAAAACTGACACCTTTGTACAAGGAGTCATGTTTGCATAGACCACAATACCTGCAGTCGTAATGCAAACAAAAAACATAACTCTGATAATGTATGCACTGTCCTTGAAGTTGATTGGTCCACATCCGAGACAGCTTTCCTTAGAGCCTAGTCTCACATGGGTGTGGACCAATCAACTTCAAGGACAGTACATAATATTATCAGAGTTATGTTTTTTGTTTCCGTTATGACTGCAGGTATTGTGGTCTATGCAAACATGGCTCCTTGTAAAAAAAAGTGTCAGTTTTGTTGCCAGATAAAAGGGTAAAAAAACAATTATATTTTTTACTGGCAAATGAGGTTCCAATGGTGATGCATGTTTTACTCGGAAGCCTGTTGTTTCAAAGATATTTTTTTACACAAGTCATGTTTAACTTGGTGTTTCTTGAATAGGGCTTTACTGGAGGATGCGTTGTTTTTCGTTGGTTCTCTTCCTGTTCAAATGACGGCTGCCCCCCAGCACACACGAACTCGTGTTAACGTGGCCCCCCTTGCGAGCGGCCGTGTTAACGTGGCTGTGTGTGTGTGTCCTTCAGGGACATTGTAAACAAAAATCTCGTATTTTGAAAAGCGTCGCTCAATATTTCTGTATTTATTTTTCTTCATTTATTTTGGGGGCCTTTAAACGCTTGTTCAGAATTTAGTTCCGAGCCCATTTTGCATTTCGTTTTCTTTTGAGCAAGACGATCGTCTTGTGTGAGAATACTGCCTCCGTTTTGAGAGAAGTCGGTTGTTTTGTCGTGATTATTGTGTAATTATTGCCGCAGTTGCTTTTAGAAAGCCGGTGGTTTATTTTTGTTTACAAACAAGATGCTGGACCAGCAGGCAGGGTTGATTGGAAATGACCGCTCGTTTTTCCATATTTGTTCTCACTTCACATTGGCAGCAATCACAAAGGCTCTGTAAACGTTGTTAAGCTGCGAGCATTGTGTAACCTTCACATGGTTCTCGTGACGAAATGGCAAAATGTAACTTTTTTGCACTGTACAAATGTTGGAGACGTGGGTTTCGTCGAAAAGAGAGTTACAGCACCGTTATTTTCCCGTTAACATTCACTTTTAATCTTGAATGACGGCCACATTTCCACAGTGCAGTGATCGTACTGAGATGTGGGTGTGGTCCCGCCAGTCATCGATGTATCCACACAGCGCAGATTCTACTGGCTGCCAGGAAGGCCACAATGACATTACAATGTTATACTGGTAGGAACCACCTGGTTCCACCAGCCCACAGGGGATTATTGTGTCCGTCCGTCGTGCATCCAAAAATGGGAGGGGTGGGGCTGGGTGGAGAGGGGAGGGTGGGGAGGGGCTGGATGGGGGGGTGGGAGGGGAGGGTTGGGCTGGATGGGGGGTGGGAGGGGTGGGGCTGGGTGGAGAGGGGAGGGTGGGGAGGGGCTGGGTGGGTAGGGGCTGGATGGGGGGTGGGAGGGGTGGGGCTGGGTGGAGAGGGGAGGGTGGGGAGGGGCTGGGTGGGGTGGGGCTGGGTGGGGAGGGGCTGGTCACCCTGTGGTATCCTTATAAAACTCAACGTTTAACCTACTCACGCCGGCTTGTGCCCGCCCTCACAGTCGGGCATATTTGCGGAATACACCACGCCGCCGTTGACCCTGCAGGCCATTGACCGAGCAACCCAACGTTCCTACCAGCTCCCTCCGCAGGAATGTGTTTGAGAGCAAGTCGTAATCACCCACATCGAATTGTTTGTGCTGTTGAGAGCTGGGCTGCTGTGCGCTTTGGTATCGCAAGTTATAAGATTACAAGACCCCGCGATGAAAACTTTGCGGTTGGGAAATGGCAAAGGAGAGAACGGCACTCCCACCATTACCTTGAGGGAAGTTTTCGCGGTGTTGAAATCTCGGCAAAAAAAAAATGTTTTAACATTATCATCAGTCTGGTTCCCAGTGAATTGAGTTGGTGTTTCTGTGCGGTATGAGCGCCAACTGTTTAAACGACCGAGTTGCAAAAAAAGTCTTCATGAATTAGTTTTTGGCAGAGCGACGTTTCTCTCTGAGATGAGATGTCATTTAACCTGGGTACAATGTGTGTGTGTCTTCAATAATTCGTTTTTGGCAGAGCGACGTTTTTCTCTGAGATGAGATGTCATTTAACCTGGGTACAATGTGTGTGTGCACGCATCTGGAGGTAATGCATACTAGAATAATAAAAAACTAGTGGCATTCATGTGTAATGCGGGCGTAAACGGCCTCGCGGATATGACGTCACGGGGGGAGGGGTTAGGTCATGTGGGGGAGAGGTGTAAGCTCTTAAGGGCGAGAACCAGAAGAGACGGGAGGAGAGTGTGGGAATAAAGACAGGGTAAGGCCACGCAGGGCAGAGGGTGGTGAGTGGCGAGATCGCCACGCGGTGAGACTCGGCACCGTCGGCCAGCGGTGACCGGGCACGGGCGGAACGGAGAGCAGCGGTGGAGCTGCCGCGAGAGCAGCTGAAAGACTGCACAAGGAAACCTGCAGCGGAGCTGCATCGGAGTGGAGAAAGGCTACGGGAGCGACGGCAGCTGTCGAGCTGCCAAGCGGGGAGGCTCTGAGCGAGGGCCGTGTGGGACAAGTTGTAAGAACCCAAATAAAGGACAACGGAGACAGACACAGTGAAAGAGTCCTTTATTACACTGGTGTCAGAAGTGAAACGGCATGTCAAAACAGCTCAGAAGAAAGAATATTCCTGTGCCATCATCTGCTACATCATCCGACGACGACGACCTTCCTCAGGCGGTGGACCTGCCTGCGATGGAGGAGGAGATCCGTGCGGGAACGAGTACGGGTCCGGGAGTACAAGATGTCGCCGCGTCGGTGGACCCGTCCGCGCCGGAGGACGCCGACTTACGATGGAGACAGATGGCGGCGCAGCTGGAGACCTTGAAAATCGTGCTGGCGCAATTGTGCGAGCTCGTCACACCGAGGACGGCGTCGGGGAGGGCCGGTGGTGATCTGCAGGCCGCCGCCTTGCCTGCGCTGTCAGCGCCATCTGCCACGCGGCACGAAGACGCCATCTTGGGCGTGGCAGGGGAAGAACGGCGGGAAGCCGCCATCTTGCGCTTTTCGCGGCGGGGAGCCGCCATCTTGGACACGTTGCGATGCGACGCCATTTTGAATATGCCGCGTGATGAGTCATCTGCTGAGGACGGCGCAACAAGGAGTCGCAGTCGTCATCTGACAACCGTTAAAGAATTCTCCATCGGTGGCGATTGGAGTGCTTTCGCCTGCAGATTTTTGGCGGCGGTGCGCTCCGCCAGGTGGACTGACGCTGAGGCATTGGAGGTTCTACCAACTCTTCTCGACGACGAGTCGGTGCGATTCTTCCGTTCTATAAAGGCCGAGAAGAAGAAAACGTTGAGAGGAGTTTTCGACGAGATGGCAGATGCATACGAGCCACCGGATGATGCTCATCGCCGGTTTGTTCAACGCCAGCGAGCACCCGAGGAGTTGCCGGTGGCATACAGGGGTGCTGTCTTGGAGTTAGCCATGGCCGCATACCCGGAGACGGAGCCTGACCTACTCGAACCCCTCATTTTGGGTAAAATG